>NC_045804.1:59373749-59651082 GCF_009873245.2 Balaenoptera musculus | reverse complement strand
TAGCGAAGTGTACCTGCCCAGGAGAGCTCCATATCCTGGGAGGGGCCTGCCCACGAGAGCCCCATGGGCTGCTGGGTACCTGCTCAGGTGAGCTCCATATCCTGGGAGGGGCCTGACTACGAGAGCCCCGTGGGCTGCTGGGTACCTGCCCAGGTGAGCTCCATATCCTGGGAGGGGCCTGCCCACGAGAGCCCCGTGGGCTGCTGGGTACCTGCTCAGGTGAGCTCCATATCCTGGGAGGGGCCTGACTACGAGAGCCCCGTGGGCTGCTGGGTACCTGCTCAGGTGAGCACCATATCCTGGGAGGGGCCTGACTACGAGAGCCCCGTGGGCTGCTGCGTACCTGCCCAGGTGAGCTCCATATCCTGGGAGGGGCCTGACTACGGGAGTCCCGTGGGCTGCTGGGTACCTGCCCAGGTGAGCTCCATATCCTGGGAGGGACCTGCCCACGAGAGCCCCGTGGGCTGCTGGGTACCTGCTCAGGTGAGCTCCATATCCTAGGAGGGGCCTGACTACGAGACCCCCGGGGGCTGCCGGGTGCCTGCCCAGGTGAGCGCCATATCCTGGGAGAGGCCTGACCACGAGAGCCCCGTGGGCTGCTGGGTACCTGCTCAGGTGAGCTCCATATCCTGGGAGGGGCCTGACTACGAGAGCCCAGGGGGCTGCCGGGTACCTGCCCAGGTGAGCTCCATATCCTGGGAGGGGCCTGACTACGCGAGCCCCATGGGCTGCTGGGTACCTGCTCAGGTGAGCTCCATATCCTAGGAGGGGCCTGACTACGAGAGCCCCGTGGGCTGCTGGGTACCTGCTCAGGTGAGCTCCATATCCTGGGAGGGGCCTGACCACGAGAGCCCCGTGGGCTGCTGGGTACCTGCTCAGGTGAGCTCCATATCCTGGGAGGGGCCTGCCCACGAGAGCCCCGTGGGCTGCTGGGAACCTAATCAGGTGAGCTCCATATCCTGGGAGGGGCCTGACTACGAGAGCCCCGTGGGCTGCTGGGTACCTGCCCAGGTGAGCTCCATATCCTGGGAGGGGCCTGACCACGAGAGCCCCAGGTGCTGGGAGGGGGGCGTGTGTATGAGCGTCCTCTCTGTGCAGCCGGCACAGAGTTGCTTAGCAACTTCCCTGTGGGTGGTGTTGGGATGAAATAAGAACCAGGAGATGCTGCAGGCCCCATGAACCCCTGTCCATCCAGAGTGATGAGGTCAGTAGGTGGGTGCTGGCCACTGTGCTGCATGAGGGAGGCCCCACGGTACCTCCTGTGTCTTCCGCCTGACACCATGGAGGTCTCCCCAGGACAGAGCAGACAGCCTGCCTGGGGCAGGTGGGAGCTCCTGGTGATGCTGCAGGGGACATGAGAGGGACGGACCAGGCAGGAGTGGGTGGGAGCCCAGGCAGAGCCATGGGGCTCGGGGCCAAGGGGGCTTTTCTGGGTCTGAGCTGGGGGGACGTGCAGGTGGTGAGTGTGATCCAGGAAAGCTGCCCTGGTGACGTGAGGCTGAACCTGCTTCAGAGTGACAAGCTTTCCGGGTGATCCCAGAACAGGATAGTGAGACGGATCCTGTTAGAAGAAGGTGAGTGACTCCCCCCAAGAGGAGGCTCTGTGAGCTGGTCCCGGGACGGGGGCGAAGGGAACAGGTGTGGAAGCTGTGGGGAGTGGGCAGTCCCCCTGGGCTGGCGGCGGGTGCAGACCCCACTCCATGGTCCCACAGCTTGCTTCCGGCTGGATTACTTGGCCTCTCGGAGCCTCAGCTTCCTGGTCTGCTCGTGGGGTGAGAGTAGCATGGACTGACTAGTAATTTGCTCAGAACAGGGTAGAAAGGGGTCTAGTGGAAATTCCACGGAACACCGTCCGTATGGGAATCGCAGGTCCTGTTTCCCGCAGGTCTGTTTTCAGGATCAGAAGAGGAAATCCGAGCAGACTTGCAGCAGAGCCTGGGGATGGGCTCTGTTCGGTGGGTCCCCCGGTTTCCTGAATCTCGGAAGGAGCAGCTCCAGTGGGCAGTGGCAGGTTCATCCCACACCTGGAAGCATCCAGACCTCAAGGCCCAGCCGCCCCCGAGCCCTGTGTCTGGGCCCCCGGGAGGCAGACGGGACAGGCCGGCCTCCTCCTCGGCCCTCTTCCGGCCCAGAACATTCGAGGTCCAGGCCGTCATTAGGGAGAAGCAGGGATGGGGGTGTCCCACGTGGGAAGAGGACACGGAGCAGCTCGTGTACGTGGACGTCCACACCAGGAATGCGGGTCGGTGGGACGCGGGCACCGGGAGGGGCAGACGGTGGGCTGAGGAGGCAGGGCGGGGCCGGGGGTCCCGAGGAGGGGGTGTGTGAGCTTTGCCTGTGCCGGGCCTCAGCCTCCACGGGGCTTCCCTCCCCTGGTCACTGGGGAGGAGGAGCCGAGCAGCGTTGGTGGGGTGACCACTCGCGTCCCCAGGCCCTGCCAGCATCAGACCTTCAGGCTCGGGGTCGGGGAGCCTGAGGAGCGCAGGTCCAGCCGTGCCCACCAGGGAGGCCTGGAGGGGTCGGGCGGGAAGCACTGGTGTGGTCTTCCCCTGTGCGGAAGCTTCCGAGCCAGTGTCCAGTGGGAGCTCTCACCTCGCACGTGGGTTTCACGTCCACAGCTCAGATCACCTTCTAGCCGCTTTGTTTGTTTTCTACACACAAAGTCCTAATATCTCCTATGTCCCCTGCCCGTGAAAAGGCGCGTCTGATCTGGCACCAGATGCTGCCCCTGGTCCCTCCTGACTGGACGCCCAGCAGCCAGTGTCACCGCGTCATGACTGTCAGGGGGTGTCAGGCGTGGGGGGACGAGAGCACACGGTCCAGGCCCACGAGGGGCCATGCCGTCCACGGAGCCGGTGCTGTGGCTGTACGTGTGCCATGCCCCCACCCCACGGGCAGAGACCACAGTCCCCTTACAGACTGTTACCAAGTGAAGTCACATGGACCCTGCTCGGGCCCGAGCCTGGCGAGGCGCTCTGCCTCAGCGGGGAAGGTCTCCTTTTTCCATGTGGGTTCAAGTAGGCAAATAACAAAACCAAAGCTGAGACCAACACAGCACAGGCTCTGTTCAGTGGCCAAAGAATGGGGAAGCGGGAATGAAGTTCACAGATCAACTTCTCGCCCACCTGGAGAGAGTGGTTTAATTTTAAAGAGTAAAGACAAAGGGAGGAGGAGTGCAGCTAATGATGGGGATGAAGAGGCCTTCCGGGGAAGGTGCAGGGCTTTTCCCAAGCGAGTGGGGTACCACCTCCTTTCACCCGTCTTTGGTCCTTCATGTCCAGTCATGGCCACTGGTAGGTGTGCCACTTAATATGCTGATATAGTAAATTCAACCTGTGATGAGACTCAGGGTCTGTTGGAGGTCACATTCGTTGCCATCTTGGTCCCAGCTGGTTCCATCTGTTTGCTTGTTTGTAGCTTCCTTTCTTATCTCTGGACCCCTTAACTTAAATACTTAGGTGAACTCCTGCTGAAGTTGGGGAGTGGAGGACAGCCCTGTGAAAGGTGGGTCCACGGGTTCTGAGCAGGGCCTGGAGCAGCTCTGACAACAAGAGGAGGAGGTTGAGACGGGCGGTCAGTCTGACGCCCGCACTGGGGCCTGTGGTCAGCATGCGGAGGTGGTCAGCTGGGGCACGTGTCAGGGAAGGTTCTCGGTGTTTACACAGATGTGAACGTGGACCCAGTTGCAGAGCTGCCTGCAGACGCTGCTACAGAACCCCCTGATTCTTTCCTGAGAAAACTGGTGGGGGGCTATTCAGGCAACAGGGCAAACAGCTTACTCTGGACGTTCTTGTGGGGAAGTGGGGACTTAGCAACAGGGGCTCAGCCCACATAACCCCAGAAGCCCTCCCAGAACAGCCCCAGAACCGCTTCTGGAATGGCAAGGAGAAGTGGGTCTTCCACCTACTAGACATGGAGGAAAGGGCTGGGGTCTGCAGGGCCACCCTCACCTTCAGGGACTGGCTGGGAGGCTCACAGGACCCAGCACATGCTTGTGGCTTGTGTGCTCACAGCTGAGATGGGTCACAGCACGCAGTAGGGATGCACGGGAGGGAGGGCCCCTGCTCTGGTCACCTCATGACCCTTCATGCCCTCTCCTTCCCTCGAGGGTCTCTAGGGTGTCTCTTCCCCCAGCGACGAAGGGCAGAGCCATGACAGTTACCCCCACCCCCGTCCCCCCAGGGAGGCTCATTAGAGACTTGGCACCCGGTTGGGGGCTGGTCACGTGGTGTTGTCTGCCCTCACCCTCCAAAATGCCAGTGCCCAGAAGGGGAGCCGGGGCTCAGCATGAACCACATGGTTTGTGCAAACAGCACAGGCGCAGGGGGCTGCCCCTAACGGGAGGCGGGAGGGTTTAGATCAGGGCAGGGAGCTGCTCACCAGCTGCATTAGCTTCCCGGGGCAGCTGTGACAAACGACCACAAACCGAGGCTCAGAGCAACAGAAACCTGTCCTCTCTCAGTCCTGGAGACCAGACGTCTGAGGTCAAGGTGTCCCAGGGCCGCGCTCCCTCCGGAGGCTCCAGGGGAGGGTCCTGCCTGCCTCTTCCAGCTTCTGGGGGCTCCAGGCATACCTGGGCTTGTGGCCGCATCCCTCCCGTCTCTACCTCCGTCTTCACATGGTGTCTCCTGTGTGTCTGTGTCTCTCCTCGTCTCTTAGAAGGACACTGTCACTGATTTAGGGCCACCCTGATCCAGGATGATCTCATCTTCAGATCCGTAACTAATTATACCTGCAAAGACCCTACTTCCAAATAAGGTTCCATTCTCAGATTCTGGGGGGCATGACATGGACATAACTCTTGGGGGGACCCCCACCCATTCAACCCACTGTAGTACCCAGTTCCCAGATGCCAGCCGACCTTCCTCAGGACAGCATCAGGCTGGTGATGTTCTGTCTTTCTGCACAGAGTTGTCTCTTGTTTCTTGTGGTAACAGTGAGGTTGGGTGGGGGGCGCTGCGGCTGACCTCCCGGTCATTCCAGGGACCACGCTGACGTGTCCTTCCCGGGAGAGTGCGAGCACGGCCAGGGCTCCCTGTGAACACTCCACACTGACCGCTCGGTGGTCAGACACCTGCATGGGCTGGACCGGTCCCCGGACCTCTGCACCTTCTACCACATCCACAGCCTGGTGGACTCTCTGCGGGCCTGTGACCAGGAGGTGGGGACCGGCAGGATGGGTGGGAGCCCTCCTGCCTGCCACGTGGCCTCCAGCCCACCACAGACCCTCTGGTCCTGCCATGGACACCCCCATCGCATTAACCCCCAAGAGGGCTTCTGGGAGGGGTGAGAATTTGGCCATGAAGCAGACAGGGCAGGCCCTAACTGCAGCAGGTGAAGGCAAGGACTGGGGGTGCTTGGCTATTTGTCCCCCAAAGACCCCGAATGTGGGCTCTCACTTGATGGGTCCACCTCCACCTCAGCTCACCTGGGGGGTTGCTGCAGGGAGAGCGTGTCCTTGGGTGATTTTCCAACTCTTCCCACACCCAGCTTCACCCCCTGGGCCCCCCTGGCCCCATTAATAGTCTTTAAATAGTGTCTCTCACCCAACAGGCCTGCGTGGGAGATTTTAATATTGTGTGGGAGTCCAGTGACCAGCGCCCATGTGTCCTGGGTGTCTCGGGAGGGGAAGGAGCCTCACTCTCACATTCCTGCCCCAGTGCACCTGGGGTCGGGGGCAGCAGACCCAGGCTTTGTTCTGGCAGAAGCTCCCTTTCTGTGAACAAGTCTTCCCCCACTCCCGTTATCCTCCCTGGAGGCTCAGGAGGCCACAGCATCGGGGCACCTCCAGCACCAGGACTCCACCCTAGGGAATTTCTCAAGAGTAGGGACCAGGCCCGGAGGCGGAGGGGAGGAGGGAGCCGGCCTCTTCAGGATCCCCGGGGCTAGGATGCCTCCTACGCAGGAGGGCCTTGGACTCAGCTTAACTACCACCCAGGGTCTCCTACCCCTCCCCTGGTAGAGGGGCCCTTCAGATTCCAGGGCCCCAAGATCCTCCCCACCGACTTCTGACCCCACCTGCAGAGTCGGGGACCCAGAGACCCCGTCCCCGGCTTCTTTTTTCTTGGAGGCTCCCAGAATTCCCTGAGGCTGTTATACTCAGGGTTTATTATGGTGAAGGATGCAAGTTAAAATCAGCGAGGACAGAGGGGATGAGCAGGGTCCAGCCTCCTCGGCTGTGGCAGCCCAGGGAAGCCCACCTGAGTCCTGAAGTGCAGGGTTT
The DNA here is from genome assembly GCF_009873245.2 of Balaenoptera musculus. Taxonomy (NCBI): domain Eukaryota; kingdom Metazoa; phylum Chordata; class Mammalia; order Artiodactyla; family Balaenopteridae; genus Balaenoptera; species Balaenoptera musculus. Next base: position 59,644,859 of record NC_045804.1, on the reverse strand, counting down.
ATTGGGGTCTGTCACATCAATGTGGGGGCCACCATGTGCCTGACCTTGGTCTCCAGCCCCCGGGGGCGACTCAGGAAGCCCCACCGTGTATCACGCCATGAGCACAGGCCAGCCTGGAGCGAGGCCCACGGAGCGTGGACACTCCCGTCAGACTCAAGGTGACCTCTGGAGCCAGGAGCAGAGGCCCGGCCTCTCTGTGGGCAGGTGAACCCACAGCGCCCAGGCCCTGGTGCAGTGCCCGTTCCGTGTGGTCAGCATGGGTGCACGCGGGTCAGCCAGTGTGTGTGTGTCCCAGCCTGTGACCGCTGACCACACTGTCCTGCTCTGCTCCCAAGAGCGAGGCCAATGGAGGGACAATACGGGTGGGAACAAAGCCGGGTCATGGTCAGGCTGGGTGAGAAAGGGTCCAAGGAGTGAGAACCCGGCTGCCCTTGCCTGGTGAGCCGAGAGCTGACGTCCGCCCTGTGGTCAGTCCATCTCCCCACGTCCCGAGGTAGAGCTGCCTTTCCTGCCCCCTGGGGCAGGGTCATGCCTGTGTATACAGCAGGACGCACAGCAGTGCACGCAGCAGGCCTGATGCCTGCCCTTGGCATGTACTTGGGGGCTTGGTGAGGGTGGAACATCCTGACAGGACATGGGCCGACCCCACGGAGGATGTAGGGGTGAAGCGCTGGGAGCATCTGGAGGGGATCCTCACCTGTCTGCACAGGTGGACTGAGGCCACCGACCAAGGGTGGGCAGGCGGGGAGCCCAGTCCCAGGTCATCCCTGAGGCTGGAGGAGGGGTGTGGAGCGGGGGGTGATGGCGGTGGGGAGGAGGGGCTGATCGCCAGACAGTGTGGAGACAGAGCATCCAAGGCAGCGGGGAAGGTGAAGACTGTGCCTGATGGGAGGACGGAGAGACCAGCAGGCGGCGCTGTAGGCGCGGGTAGCAGGGCTGCTCCTTGCAGGGCGGCGCCAGAGCCCCGCACCGCTGGAAACCTCGCGGTGTCCGGACAGAACCCCAGAGGATGGGGGCCTGGATGGGCGGGAAGAGTTTGGAAAAGTCACCTTATCTCCACATGTCCTGGGGGAAGGGTCCCCGCTCCAGCCTCGTTCCTTAGAGTCTCCCCACCTGGGGAAGTCAGCACACTCAACAGCCGGTCGTGCACGGCTTGGAATTTGTCCAGAGGATGAAGGGGAAGCGGGGAAAGAATGAGAAACAAGCTCTACGTGCTTGGACAGCACATGCCACTCTAATTTCCAATCAGGAAGAGGAATTTCCCAAAGGCTCAGGCTGCCCCTGTAACCAGAATGGGGCTTAAAGCAATCCTGCCACTTTGTGGCCAGTTCCAGAAACAAGTTGAAGACAGGTGTTCAGGGGGACTGCAATCCACAACACCTGCAGGGTTGTGAATGACAACTATGGTGGGAAAATGTCTTGGGGTAAGTAATTGAAAAGGACTTGGAAACAAGGCAAAATTGCAGGAACCGGATTGCAAGAGGTAGATTGGACTCGCCGTTAAAGCACATGAAAGCTGCTCAACATTGCCTACAATTCAGTTTGCCAAAAAGGGCATACAGGTGAAATCCATACGCCCTTGTGCCAACCAAACATGCGGGAAATACAAATCAACACTACAAAGATGTATCACTTTGCCCCAGTCAGAATGGCCATCCTCACAAAGTGTAAAAACAAGAAATGGAGGAGATGACATGGAGAAAATGGAACCCTGCTACGCTGATGGTGGGAATGTCAATTGCTAACAGCCACACTGGAGAAGGGTATGATGTTTCCTAAAAATTCTAAAAAATAGAGCTATAGTGACTTCCCTGGTGGCGCAGTGGTTAAGAATCCAACTGCCAATGCAGAGGACACGGGTTCGAGCCCTGGTCCGGAAAGATAACACATGCCGTGGAGCAGCTAAGCCCGTGCGCCACAACTACTGAGCCTGCGCTCTAGAGCCCATGAGCCACAACTACTGAAGCCCGACACCTAGAGCCCGTGCTCTGCAAGAAGAGAAGCCACTGCAATGAGAAGCCCATGCACTTCAACAAAGAGTAGCCCCAACTTGCTGCAACTAGAGAAAGCCCACGAGCAATAACAAAGACCCAACGCAGGCAAAAAAAATTAATTAAAAAAAACAGAGCTACAGAGCATACGGCACTTCCACTCCTGGGTGTATATCTCGGGATAACCATAAATCCATAGGACACAGGCACTTCAACTATTAATGCAGCCCTTTTGCAGGAGCCTCGACTTGGAAACAATATAAAAGTCCTTGGAAGGAAAAAATGGATAAAGAAGATATGGTACTTATGTACAATGGAATATTACTCAGCCATGAAATCAATGAAATAAGGCCAGTTGCAGCAACTCAGGTGGACTCAGGTACGATCATTCTAAGTGACATAAGTCAGACACAAAAAGACACTTAGCATAAGATATCACTTATAGGTGGAATCTAAAAATGGCTACACATGAACTAAGTTACAAAACAAACAGAGTCACACATTTAGAAAACAAACTTATGGCTGCTAAAGGGGAAAGGTGGGGTGGGGTGAGGCATAGACCAGAGGGTTGAAATTAACACAGATACTGTTCCAAAGACCAAATAAGTAATCGACAAGACCTACTCTGTAGCTCAAAGAACTGGACTCAGCACACTCTAGTCACCGGCAAAGAATATATACGACCAGTAAGAATCTGAAAAAGAATTTATGGATGTCTCTCTGTAAGTGAATCGAGTGGATGTGCAGCAGCAAGAAAGACAGCATTGAAAAGCAGCTGCACCCCATTATAAACATAAACTACAAAAACAACACACAGGGAGAAACTGTTACAAAATGCGTTCAGGGGCTGTGATGAAACCTGCATTGGCCCCATCTAGATCCGCAGCTGGACGGGACAAGAGCAGAGGTCTCAATCTCTGTCTTGAGGTTTACAGTCAAATGCTAGCTCAGTCACTTTACCTCTGTTCATACACTGCTGATTATGTTCAACAAATCACAAAGATATCGGCATTTTATATTTACTGTTCGGTGCTTGAGCTGGAGTAGCAGGCAGCACCTTGAGTATATTAATCCTGGCTGAGCTATGCTGACCTGGAGCGCTACTTGGAGATGCCCAAATCTGTAAGGTAGTCATAACAGTCCCTGCACTTGTAATAATTTTCTTTATAGTTGTACCCACTATGATTGCAGGGTTTGAAAACTGACTTGGGCCACTAATAACTGGGGCACCTGAGGTAACATTTCCCCAAATAAATCATATAAACTTTTGACTACTTCCCCCATCATTCTTACTCCTACTCATATCACCAATAGTAGAAGCTGGTTCTGGTACAAGTGGAACCGTATATTCAGCTCTAGCGTGCAATCTGGCCCATGCAGGAGCCTCTGTCGACCTAACCGTTTTCTCCTTACATTTAGCAGGTGTCTCTTCAGTTCTTCGTGCTATTTCTTGTATTACTATAGTCTTTAATCCAAAACCAGCAGTCATATCCCAATACCAAACACCATTATTTGTTTAATCTTCCCCAACTATAGCCATATTACTATAATTACCAATCTCAGTCCGAGCAGCCAGAATTGCCATACTGTTAAGAGATAGAAATCTAAACACTACTTTCTTTGACCCTGCAGGAGGAGACCGAATCCTATACCAACACCTGTTTTGATTCTTTGGTCACCCTGAAGTCGGTATTCATGGCCTACCAGGGTTTGTTATAATCTCACATATCATTACATACTATTTAGGACAAAAACTGCCTTTCAGCTATTTGGGAATAGTTTGAGTCATGTCCACTGGCTTTTTTTTTTTTTTTTTTTTTTTTTTAAATTTATTTATTTTTATTTATTTATGGCTGTGTTGGGTCTTCGTTTCTGTGCGAGGGCTTTCTCTAGTTGTGGCAAGCGGGGGCCACTCTTCATCGCGGTGCACAGGCCTCTCACTATCGCGGCCTCTCTTGTTGCGGAGTACAGGCTCCAGACGCGCAGACTCAGTAATTGTGGCTCACGGGCCCAGTCGCTCCGCGGCATGTGGGATCCTCCCAGACCAGGGCTCGAACCCATGTTCCCTGCATTGGCAGGCAGACTCTCAACCACTGCACCACCAGGGAAGCCCTCCACTGGCTTTTTAGGAGTTCCCTTGTGGGCCCATCATAGGTTTACCATAGGGATAGCTGTCGACTCAAGAGCATACTTTGCTTCAGCTACCGTAATTACTTCTATCCCTACAGGAGTAAAAGTATCTAGCTGATTAGGGACTCTTTTTTAATTTTTTTTTTTTTTGGCTGCGTTGGGTCTTCGTTGCTGCGCGCCAGCTTTCTCTGGTTGTGGTGAGCAGGAGCTACCTTCGTCGTGGTGCGCGGGCTGCTCATTGCGGTGGCTTCTCTTGCTGCAGAACACGGCCTCTAGGCACGTGGGCTTCAGTAGTTGTGGCTCGCGGGCTCTAGGGGGCAGGCTCAGTAGTTGTGGCGCACGGGCTCTAGAGGGCAGGCTCAGTAGTTGTGGCGCACGGGCTTTTTGCTCCGTGGCATGTGGGATCTTCCCAGACGAGGGCTCGAACCCATATCCCCTGCATTGGCAGGCGAATTCTTTTGTTTTTTTCCTCCCCTCACCTTGTCTTAAGATGAGGAATGTCTGAATTTTAGACATTTATTGAAAATTTGTACATTTCATATAAATGGACTAGACTCCTTAAGCTGGTACAATGTTTCCACAGACTGTCTACTATGTAGAGGTCTGGCAGCCTCTGGAGTGCCTGCAGCCTGACCAAATTCTCTGCTATCGCCCACGAGGGATTAAGAAATGGCACATGGAAAATGGTGGGCAGACTCACAAACACTTGTCTGGGCTGTTGCTTTCCTCTTCATCTTTTATTCCCATCAGTCCTAGGCCAGAGAGCGATCCGTGAGTGCTCTCAGTTCCTGGCAGCAGGATGAGGCAGAGGGTGCCTGGGCACAGGCTGTGGTAGAGCTTTCCTATCTTCCTGCCCCAGCGCCAGGCTGCTATCTTTGGGTGGTCCACCTTCACCATCTGCAAGGTCTCCTGCTCCGAGGGGGGAGGTATGACACGAAGCCCTGGGGGCCTTGATTCAGGAGGTAAGCCCCTGAGCCATGAATGGAGGTGCCTGGGGGTTAGGGCATGCCTGCCTTTCGGCTTCCAGTTCTTGCCTGTGAGAATGCCAAGGGCCCTCTGGGCACTGCCAAAAGTTTTGACTCTCAAGAAACAGTATTTTTTCTGCTTTCCATTCTTAAGATCTTTAGGCAAGATCACAGCTTCCAGGCCCAGGAAGAGGCTGGACTGTTGCAACAGGTGTTCCTTGAAGGTTTCACTCACTCCAGACAGGCATATAGTAGCTTGGTTCTCAGAATCTTGTTCCAGCTCATTCACAAGGATGTCACAATCAAGGGTGAGCTCTGTCACAGGCCTCTGCACCTTGATGCAGGTACCTTCTACCAGGATGCCATCCAAAGACTCTACGGCCAGCTGGGCACCTTCCAGGATTTCGTATTGTATACAGAGATGTGGCTGATGGGTTTCAAGAATAAGAGTCACTGACCGGACTGGACCAAAACTCTTGAACAGCCTCTTCAGAGCTCTAAGGTTACAATTTTTGCTAAATGGCCCAGCATAGACAGTTGACATCTCCATCCACTTGATCCTCATTCTTTTGCTCATCTCCTCAGTGAGGTTGGGTGGAAAGGGTTCAAAAGAGAACTGCACGATGCTGAAGGTAAACAGGGGGATTTCCACTCTAGCCTGCTCAAGAACCTCTTTATTTGAAAGGCACTTAATAGTTTGACAGTTTTTGGAAGAAGAAAGTTCAGTAGCATCTGCCTCCCGGGTCAAGGAGCTTCTGGCCCATTGAGTCCCAGCATTCTAAAGCACTTGTGTTTAGCTGCTGAACTACTTCTGCTGTATTTCTCGCCTCTAGGCCTGCTGCTTCTAGTTCTTGGTGACTAGCTAGTGCCTCCAGGTTTAGTTCTGCAATCTTCTTCGGGCCATATTTGAGGAGATACCGAGCCACTTCAAGGGCTGTTCTAGCATCTTCTGTGGCATCATGACCAAACCTATCTGGACACTGTATACCCTTCCCCAAAATAACTTTGGCTAAGAACTTGAGCTTAAATCTTCTGCCCTGCTCTCTGACATAAAGCAATGACGTGTCAATAACATACGGATGTATCATTTTCAGTGCTCTGAGATCTAAGTCTAAGGAGTGGCCCACTAACACAGCGTCGGGAGGAAGCAGTGCTTTTAACTGTCTCTGTACATCTTTGAGTGTGGTTGTCACTGGGTTAAGAATCTTCTTTGTGATTCCTGAGAAACTGGTGAGGTAGTCCACAATCTTGTTGTCAGGTTTAACAAGTTCATCCGTAACACAGCAGCCTCCTTCAGCAACCAATGAGATGCGTGTTAGTTCTCGCCCCTTGGATGTCAGGCACACTTCACAGTCAAGCCCAAAGAGAGGACTGTTGTCGGTTATAGAACCACAACATTTTGTAGGCACAAAGTTTTCACAGTCAGGAAAACCTTGTAATGGAAAGTGATATGTTTTCATTTCCTCCTTTGTGAGAAGGCATCTGGTCAAGCTTACTTTCTTAGAGCCATACTTTTGAACGATGGGGTCATTCTGCAGGTTGATGCTGACTTTTGAGCTGGAAGAAGGTAAAAGACCCTTCCATTTCTTTAGGCAGATCCCCAATTATTTGTTTCTTTTGCAGCCCAATGATATCAGCTAGGAAATCAGATGATGGGGGAGGCAAGCAGAACTTGTGTCTGAATGCCTTTCGGAGAAACCCAAACTCCAAATAGAACCTGTAAAAGTGTAGCTGACTCATTCCCTGCAGTATAAAAACCACCACGTTGTTCAGGTGGTTTTGGTGAAAAAGCTGGCACCCGCTAGGTTTAGGAACACTGAATTTGCCCAGAACTGCACGCTTCAGCAATTCACATAGCTGACCATGAGTTATTTCACGGTTTCCAGCAAATAAAATGGTAGATAAGCGGGCTTTCTTGGCCTCGGGCTGCTGCCTCTCCTCAAGATCGCAACGGTCTCTCATCACCTCAGACGCCCCGACCAGCTTATTCGGGACTCGCCTCCTCTTCCTGCCCTTCTTGGGGGTCCTCCCGCTCCTTTCCTTCTCTGGCTCCATGAGCAACCCCAGCAGCTGCCTCAGCCTTGGGCCGGCAGGCGAATTCTTAACCACTGCGTCACCAGGGAAGTCCCTGGTTAGCATCTGTTCATGGAGGTAATATTATATGACCTCCCACTATATTATGAGTTTTAGGCTTTAGTTTTTCTTTTTACAGTAGGTGGTTTGACAGGAATCATCTTAGCCAACTCATCCCCAGACATTGTCCTCCAGGATACATACTATGTAGTAGCACACTTCCATGACCTAATGTCCATGGGAGCAGTCTTCACTATTATAGGAGGCTTCCTACACTGATTCCCACTATTCTCAGGTTATACAGTTAACTCAGCATGAGCAAAAATTCACTTCACAAGTATATCTGTAGTAGTAAATATGACTTCCTGCAGCACTTTCTTGGCCTCTCAGGGATGTCACTACGTTAGTCTGAGCACCCTGAGGCACACACAACATGAAATATTTTGTCTTCAGGCTCATTCAACTCAGTAGCAGCAGTAATGCTAATAATCTTCATACTTTGAAAAGCATTTGCGTCTAAACAAGAAGTCTTAACAGTGGAAACTGCTACTCCTAACCTAGAATGGTTACACGAATGTCCTTCACCATATCCTATGTTTCAAGATCCTACCTATGTAAATGTAAAATAAGGAAGGACTCAAGTCCTTTTCAACCAGTTTCAAGCCAACACCATAACAATTATGTCTTTCTCAATAAATGAGATAAAATTTAAAAGTGATGTAACTTTGTCACAGTTAAATCATAGGCTAAATTCCTGTCTATCAAAAGGCGTATCAATTTCTTCTAGGCTCTCAAGATGCAACATCACCGATTATGGAAGAACTTTTACATTTTCATCATCACACATTAATAGTTATTTTTAAAATAAGTTCTCTAGTCCTCTATATTATTTCACTAATATTGACAACTAAACTACCTCATATACATACAATAGATGCACAGGTAGAGAAAATTTGAACAATTTACCAGCCACTATTGTAATCTTAATTGCCCTATCATCATTGTGAATCCTTTACATGATACATGAAATCAATAACTCTTCCCAAACCATAAAAAACTATGGGTCAGTAATGATACTGAAGCTACAAATACACAGATTATGAAGATTTAAATGTTGACTCCTCTGTAATCCCCACATCAGAGCTAAAACCAGGAGAATAATGACTGATAGAAGTCAACAACCGAGTAGTTAGAGATAGTCATTGAATATTAGTTTCATCTGAAATTGTTGTACACTCCTGAGCTGTTCCTTCTTAGGCCTAAAAAGAGCTGCTATCCCAGGACGCCTAACTTAAAGAATCCTAATACCAACAGGACCAGGCCTATGTTGTGGACAAGAGAGCTCGTTTTCCTGAGTTCAAAGATAGGACAGAGGGATATGGCTGAGATATGGGGTGAATCTGGAGCCCATGGGGATGCACTCTCCAAGCTCCAGGATAGGAATGGGGCCTCTAGGGTCCCAGACCACCCACCACACCCTCCGGAGCAGGATCTGGGCAACATTGCTTGTCAGTGATGAGGCAGCCCTAGCGCTTGTCACGCCCCGATGTTGGGTCCTATGTGGGCCCCATGCTCTTGGGACCACACCCCACACTCTGCAGGTCCATACTACAGGGTCCTTCCTGCCTCAGGAGTAGAGAGCACACAGCAAGCAGTTCCCTCCCCAACCAGCAGGAGGAGGGGAGGAGAGCAGGGGCACCAGGGGAATCCCACTGAGACAACAACACCCCAGGGGTGCCAGCGGGGACAGTGATGATGCAGATGAGGCAGAGACCAAGAGATGGGACCAGAGGACCCAACAGGCAGCTGGTCAGGTCCTGGCTCATCTTCACCCCGGACACCTTTGTCCCTCATACACCCCCTTCCTCATACACCCTCTCCTTAAATGCAGATTCTTCAGATGCAAACAGGCAGAGCTTCAGACTGAAAGTCAGCTCTTCCAAAATGACCCGTCAGCAAACACTGCAGGATTCCACTCCAGTGGGTGCCCTGGAGTCGACAACTCAGTGACTGAAGTGGGTATCGGTGCCAGGGGCAGTGGGAGGGAATGGGGAGTGAGACTTTCATGGTTGTGGAAGTTTGGTTTTACAAGATGAAAAGCTCTAGGGATGGTGGTGATGGCTCCACGAGAAGGTGAGTATATCTGATGCCTCAGAAACGTGAGCTTAAAATGGTGATGACGGTAAAGGGTATGTGACGAGTGTTTTATTTCACTTAAAATAAATTCTTAAAATGATGTCTTGTTAATTGAGATTCCATTTCGACTCCCTTTCATCACAATTGTCGGAGGCCCAAACATAGTCCCCCACCTGACGGGCCATCATGGTACCCTCACGGAGCACGTGGGAGACCATTCTTAGGGGGGGGCTAGTCTGTGCTCACCTGACCTCTGTCCAGGGGAACCCAGGCAGTGGTAACCCCCATATATTAGACATATGATATGGTATGATATTAATATGATACCACCAAGTGTTGTCACTCACCAGAACACAGAGCAGCAACCCACTCAAACATGCCTGACCTCATATGATTGTGACAAGATTAAGAGAAGAAAAGGAACCACAGGTTAATCAGGGCAACACCCTTAATGCAGAGGTTGGAAATCTCAAAGGGGACAGGACACACTGCAGGCAAAGAGCGCATATGCGGTCTCCCCGTACATGTGATCCTGACCCATGCAGGTGTGGTGAGACCCACACAGTCCCCGCACCCTATACCTGGGGCCACACATCCACACTCACCAGGGTGACCCACCTCCCCAGACCCTGCACCTAAAGTCACACGTTCTCACTCAACAGGTGACCCCACCTCCCCAGACCCCCCCCCCACCTGGGGTCACAAGTCCACACTCACCAGGATGACCTCACCTCCCCAGACCCTGCACCTGGGGTCACACGTCTCCTTGGTCAGGATACCATGGCTCTGCTGGTTGCTCCCCTAATGTGGAAACAAGCTGGGTTCCTGGGACCAACCAGCTCTGCTGGTTGCTCCCCTAATGTGGAAACAAGCTGGGTTCCTGGGACCTCCTGGGATGGCAAAAGAAGTGTAAGGTGGGTCTCCTCTCCCCACACTTGTCCCAGAGGAGTCCTCCTCTTCTCACTTTGGTTCTGTGTGATTTTAACTGTTTTTAAAGCTTTCATGCTAGAGTTGAACCCATAACCTTGGTGCTGGCAGGCTCAGTCCTTTCTTGTCTCACTTACATGTTGAGAAAACTCACAGGACAGCAGGGCTGAAAGCCAAGGGGCAGCTCTGGACTCTGCTGAGTAGGGACGGTAGACTGGAAGGAGAGCTCAGCAGCAGCCTCAGCTGTTACCCATCGGCCTTTTGCCCGATCTGCTTGCCCTGCAATCAATTCACCAGCTAACCCTGCCTCCCTACGCACCATGCACGTGCTGGTAAATTGGAATTATTGCCAGGTAGCCCTCCTGAGGATTCTCCACGAGCCCCAGGGAAGGTGAACCTTGCAGGGATTAAGACTAAGGCCCCGACCATAGCACTGACCCTTGGGAGGACCAGGTCACCACACTCAGAAGAGAGGCTGTTACGTAGACAAGCCCACCTCAGCTCCAGACCCCAGACATCTAAGCACTGACCTTCAGATGCAGGCACGGAGCTTCCCAGTACTGAGGCCAGGCCGGGTCTCTACCCAGGTCCCCATAGTCCTAGCGTACACAGAACATGGTCAGGGCTAAATCTTCTTATTATAGACAGCACATGGTCAGCTCTAAATATAATCAGTAGACAGGACATGGAGAGGTCTAAATCTACCATGTAGACAGAACTTGATCATGTTTAAACTAGCTTAGGGCTGATCTCATAGGAGGTACAGGTCACACACATGGGTCTCTCATCTTTGGACACCCACATCAGGAAACTGAACAAAATCTTTGTCATTAAACATTTCAACAGGCAAAACAGAAATGTTCCCAATTTCTCTGGCCACCTGATGGTCAGGATCCACGGGCGAGCCACGGACTTCCTAGAGTGCAGCCCAGTCTGCTGCCGGGACAGACAAGAAGTGACCTGATTCCAGCCTCCCAGGCTTCCAGAAGGAGGCGGCCACACTGGAAGCCCAGGCAGGAGAGTCCTGCATGGTCCGGGCCGGGAGATCCGGTCTGTCCATTCCGCTGGCCGATTCCGGGCGGGGCGCTCAGGGCCGCTGAGAGCCCTGCACTCAGGTCCTGCTTCCCTGCAGCGTGTGCGTGTGCGTGCGTGTGTGCGTGTGTGCGTGCGTGTGTGCGCGTGCTTGTGCGCGTGCGTGTAGAGGGGGCGGTGGCTGACGGCTCCTATGGCTCCCGGTCAGGTGACCTCATGCCCTGGGGCTGACACTCAGCAGGGCGCCGCGCTGTCTTCCAGGGGAGGCACAGGGAGAGGTTGGGGCACACAAGCCGTTGGAGAGGAGAACCCACCGCGGAACTCCTTGCACGCTGGCTCGCCCCACCCGGGGACCTGCCTGCCCATCGTGGGCCCCATGCCACCTCCCAGCCCCCCACCCCCGAGGGCAGGGTGCCTGCTCTTTCAAAAGCACAGGGTCTCACATGAAGGAGACCCAGTGGGGGCAGTCACCCCCCCGCTCCTGATGCTGAGTTTGGGAGAATGCACCCCCTTGACTGGGCGATGGGCCCCTGTGAGGAAAGAGGTGGCGGCCCCATCCAAGTCGGGGCCTGGCTGAGAGATGGGAACACAGGAGCCAAGTGCAGGGCCTGGAGGCCGGGCCAACAGGAGGGACACCCCAGGCCCTGGCCGGGCTCTCCCATTGTGACATTGTAGCTTACAGGGGACCTGGGGCAGGTGACTGAATGTAATTGGGGCCTAAGCTGGACCCTGAATGGGGCTTAAAGAAGGTGTGAAGGATGTTACTGAGACAGTGACAGTCATTGGAAGACAGACTCTGTGTCAGGACATCCTGCTCCATCCATTTAAATCCCTGAGATCTGTGACCTTTACGTGGCTACGCAGGATTGTTGGAGCAGCTGCGTGTGGATATATCTGGGGCACAATTCAGTCTGCAACCAACTTGCAAGTGGTTCCAGCAAACACACAGGTGTGTGCACAGGCAGGCACAGCACACACACAAACACATGCACGTGCACAGCACAAATATATTCACACACTAGCATGTGAACACACATGCATGCATATGCCCATGCACACACTCACGTGTGCAAGTGCACATACCTATGCACATGTATGCAAACAGGCACTGCACACGCATAGCACACACACAGGGAATAAAGTGAATACCGTAAAGCATTAATTCCTGAACACAAGTGAAGCTGACATGTATTCTTCCCTTTTTCTTAGCTTTGATGTTCTTCACAATAAAAAGTTTAAGAAAAAAGTTAATGGCAAATGACTTTTGATTCATAGGACTTTCTGACATTATTCCACAAATATTATGACAGGAGAAATGAATGTAGATATTACATGTGTCCACTAATGGATGAAAGGAGAAGAAAAACACGGTCCATCAATACAAGGGAATGTTATTCAGCCTAAAAAGGAAGGCAATTCTGACACAGGCTGCAGCAGGGATGAACCTTGAGGGCATTATGCTCAGTGATGTAAGCTAGACACAAAAAAAAGAAACAGTGCTTGATCCACTCATACAAGGCTCCTAGAGCAGTCGGAAGCATAGAGACAGAAAGTAGGATGTTGAGTGCCAGGGGCTGAGGGAGGGACAATGGGGAGTGAGTGTTTAATGGGGACTGTTTCAATTTTGCAAGATGAAAAAGTTCTGGAGGAAGATGGCGGTCAAGTTTGCACAACAGTGGGAATTACTTCTTGACCCTGAAATGTGCACTTAAAAATTGTTAAGATAGTAAAGTTTATGTTATGTGTATTTGACCACAATTTTTAAAACTTTTTTAAAAACAACAGGAAATAGTCCATGAATACCACAAGATGAACAACTTCACTAACAACCGAGGGATTAAAGCCATAAGAAAAATACTGTGCATACACCTACCAGAATGGCAGACATGAAAGACATAGTATCAAATATCAGCAGGATGTGGAGCAATGGAAAGCCTGGTACGCAGCGGGGGGTGCAACCACTTCTGAAACAATCGGGCCTCAGATAGCGAAGTCCGTGCACACAGACCCACAGCGCTCCTCCCAGTTGAACACAAACCCACCAGCCCTGCACCAGGACACACGGACGTGGACTCTGCAGCCACAGGAGCCAAATCTGAAAGAACCTGAAGGCCATCACAGGCGGATGCAGAAATGAACCATGCACGCTCCTATGAAGGAATATTCCACAGCAATGGAGTACATTTTCTTTAAAGGTAGTAAAACTATAAAAGTTATTTTTTAAAAAAGACTATATTCACAAGATGAAAGAATCTCACGGACACAATGCTGAGTCATCAAGAGCAATAAAGCAGGAAGCACGGTACACCCACTTACAGACTTTGGAACTAGGCAAAGCTGGGCTGCCTTATTTAGGGATGCGTGCCCGGGCATAAACTATGAGGACAAGTCACTGACACAAAATCAGGAGAACAGCTACCTCACGGCGGGGAGGACGCTGTGACAAGGGAAGGGCACTCCTGGGTGTCCACTCGTCATGTTCTGTTTCTTGATCTTTATGATTATTCTTTACATGTATATAACCTAATCCTTAATATGTACTTACAGCTCATCATTTTTGTTTATTAAAAAGGGGGTCCCCCAACAAAGTAGAAGGAGACCTGCTTCTCCCAGGGAAGAAAAGGAATAGTTTCTACCAGTGAAATCTCGATACCGTGGCTGCTTCAACCATCAAGCCTGACAACAACTCCCGTGAGAGGGGCAGCGGGGCCACGACACTCAGAAGGAGGCTCTGGGACCTCAGTCCTGGGTCACTGCCTCTGAGGAGCCCACGGCACCTGGTCAAAGTTCTCAGTCATTCTGTGCATGACCCTTTTGCCTTGGTTGCTCTGGCACAGCTCGGCCGGCACCATCACTGGGAGAGAAAGAAGAAACGTGCAGAAGAGGGAACAGGGCTTCAAGCTGACCCACCTCCTTCTACGGAGACGATGCCACAGTCCCTAAGAGAGGACAGCAAGGCCACGGAGTTATTTGTAGTGAGGTGGATGGACCTAGAGTCTGTTATACAGAGTGAAGTAAGTCAGAAAGAGAAAAACAAATACCATATGCTAACACATATATATGGAATCTAAAAAAAAAGGTTCTGAAGAACCTATGGGCAGGACAGGAATAAAGATGCAGACGTAGAGAATGGACTTGAGGACACGGGGAGGGGGAAGGGTAAGCTGGGATGAAGTGAGAGAGTGGCATGGACATATATACACTACCAAATGTAAAATAGCTAGCTAGTGGGAAGCAGCCGCATAGCACAGGGAGATCAGCTCGGTGCTTTGTGACCACCTAGAGGGGTGGGATAGGGAGGGTGGGAGGGAGACGCAAGAGGGAGGGGCTATGGGGATATATGTATACGTATAGCTGACTCACTTTGTTATAAAGCAGAAACTAACACACCATTGTAAAGCAATTATACCCCAATAAAGATGTTTAAAAAAAAAGAAAAAAAAAGATGAGGTGAGAGGGACTTCCCTGGTGGTCCAGTGGTTAGGACTTCACCTTCCTGTGCAGGGTGTGCAGGTTCATTCCCTGGTCAGGGAGCTAAGATCCCACATGCCTCCCAGCCAAAGAACCAAAACATAAAGCAGAAGCAATACTGTAACAAATTCAGTAAAGACTTTAAAAAATAGTCCACATCAAAAAAAACGACATGAGAAAGGGAATTCCCTGGTGGTCCAGTGGTTAGGTCTTGGAGCTTTCACTGCCATGGACTTCCGGGATTGATCCCTAAGATCTCGCAACTAAGGTCTCACAAGCAGCGTAACGCAGCTCAAAAAAAACAAACAAACAAAAAAAGATGACACGAGAAAATACTCTGCACTGTTCAACAACAGCAAGACAAAAACAACCAGACAACATACCACATGTGGGCCTCTAGATCCACAAGATACTTTACATTTTGCTGGTGGGAGTGCAGAATGGTGCAACTCTTCAGGAAACTAGCAGGATCTCCTGGTCAGTCCTCTCGAATATAAACCCAAGAGTGTGGTGAGCATCAGGGTATGTTCACTAGGGTGTTTGCAGCAACCTCACCCAGAACAGTAAAGACATGGAAACACTCACAAAGATGGCCGGTGGGAGAATGGAAAAGGGAAGGAGGCTGTGTGGGGTTCTGGCCACACAGGGTCACACAGCAATCAGAATGAACGAAGGGCTT
Organism: Balaenoptera musculus; assembly: GCF_009873245.2. Lineage (NCBI taxonomy): Eukaryota > Metazoa > Chordata > Mammalia > Artiodactyla > Balaenopteridae > Balaenoptera > Balaenoptera musculus. The sequence continues at coordinate 59,629,455 of NC_045804.1, read as the reverse complement.
CCCTGGTGGTGCAGTGACTGACTCCGTGATCCCAATGCAGGGGGGCTGGGTTCAATCCCTGGTCAGGGAACTAGATCCCCCATGCCACAACTGAGAGTTCTCATGCTGCAATTAAAGATCCCGCGTGCCACAACTAGGACCCAGCACAGCATAAATAAATAAATAAATAAATAAATAAATAAATAAATAAATAAATAAATAAATTTTTAAAAAGACAGAGGCTTTGTTTTTGTTTTTGTTTTTTTGCCACGCTACCACACGGTATGCAGGATCTTAGTTCTCCCACCAGGGATCAAACCCGCGGCCCCCCCACAGAGGAAGCCTGGAGTCCTAAACACTGGACCACCAGGGAATTCCCAAGAGGCCTGTTTTTATTTCTTTCACATAAAATGTTTTTCAATATGGTTCCAAACAAACTGTCATCTAAACCATATTTTTTATTATACTTGTCAGGTCCAAATGGGGGATACTGAAAAAAAAAAAGGTAGGATTTCAAAATGTAGGTTTTGCAGCTCTTATGTCTTTTTTGACCTACTGCTAAACAAAAATGTTTCAGCCTTCACCTTTAATTATGCTGAAAACACATGCTAATTCTGCAGTCTACAAGAAACTAAAAATTTCATAATTGATTAGCTTATCAGGGGACCCATTTTTTTTTCTCTTTCCTTCTCTCTCTCTCCCTCTTTTTCCATCTTTCTTTCTTTCTCTCTCTTTCCCCCTCTCCCTCTCCCTTCCCTCCCTTCCTCCCTTTTTCTTTTTTTTTTTTTTTTTTACATTTTGGTAGAAAATACATGAGTTCTAGAGCCACAGAAGCCTAGATGTTAATCTTGGTTTGGATTCTCAGCACCATATTTATCGTTTTTCCTTTGGTGAGTTAATTAACCCCTCTGAAGTTAAGTTTCTTCAGTTATAAAATGGTAACAGTGACACATAACTTACAAAGTTTTGGGGGTGGACTGAGTGAGTCAATACATGTAAATGCCCATGGTAGACACTTAATACTAATGCCATTTCCCCTCCATTTATGTCACAATCTAGTTTGGAGATAATTATTTTTAAGTATTATTTATCCAACTATACAGGTAACAATAATTAAGCCTGAACTCCAGACCCAATACCAAGAAAAAAAAAGAGTCATCATTTTCTTTTTTTTTAATTAATTTTTTTTATTTGTTTGTTTATTTATTTATTTATTTTTGGCTGTGTTGGGTCTTCGTTTCTATGCGAGGGCTTTCTCTAGTTGTGGCGAGCAGGGGCCACTCTTCATCGCAGTGCGCGGGCCTCTCACTATCGCGGCCTCTCTTGTTGCGGAGCACAGGCTCCAGACGCGCAGGCTCAGTAGTTGTGACTCACGGGCCTAGTTGCTCCGCGGCATGTGGGATCATCCCAGACCAGGGCTCGAACCCGTGTCCCCTGCATTGGCAGGCAGATTCTCAACCACTGCGCCACCAGGGAAGCCCCCATCATTTTCTTTAAGAGAATTTAAGATATGGGGTGAAGGTCAAAGTGGCTGTGGCATTCATATATGTGTATATATATATATATATATATAGAGAGAGAGAGAGAGAGAGAGAGAGAGAGAGAGAGACACAGAGATGAAGAGAGACAGAAAGCATATGAGAGGGAAAGAGAGCTGCCAAAGCTGGACTTCAGTCCTTCCAGATCAGAGCTTCACAACTTGTTCTGCCCTTACAAACTGGCGGGAGCACATAGGAGTGGAGGTGTGCGGATGCCAGTATGACCAGTGACAAAGGGCTGAATTGCCCCGGACCTGGGGAATTTCAGTTTCCACTTTGATCTTACACCAGTCTTTTCATCTTATGTGGAGACAAGGGGTATAAAGAATTCCCTAAACGTCAGGACAATGTAGAATCGGATACTGGGCTCCTTCTGTCACCAGATACTCCACCTTAAATGCCAGCCAATTATAAGCTTGGGCTTCTTCCTGAATAAAGTGGTGCCACATAAAAGTCTCAGACAAGACAACTCCATAGAAACCAACCTCTGTATCACCACTTCAAGCTCTCCTCAGGATTTAGAACCTTATTTCCAAGTTTGGGAGATTACGACTTGGAAAAAGTGATCCTAAATATCTCTATGGTAACAGAAAAAAAGTTCAATATCACTATGTAAACACTGGAAGCACTCCAATTAGAACTTAATTGTTTAGTTTCTGTCATACTCCAAAATCACGGTCCCCTAGATACATTACCTACCCAGTAAGGACAAGCTTGTGCAGTTGTTGATGTATTAGTCAGGGTTCTCCAGAGAAACAGAACCAATGTAGATAGATAGGTAGATGCATACATGCATACATAAATACACAGATACAAATATACAGATGATACATACATACATACATAGATGATAGATACAGACATACAGATAGATAATAGATCTTACATACATACATATAGATACACACATACATACATACATATTAATACATATATACATACACAGCTTATACACACATACATACATATGATAGATAATGATGATGATAGATAGATAGATAGATAGATAGATAGATAGATAGATAGATAGATAGACAGACAGATAGACAGACAGGCATTGGTTCATGCAATTATGGAGGCTGGAGCCCTAAAATCTGCCATTTGCAAGCTGGAAAACTGTTTCAGTTCCAGGAGAGAACGAGGGGAGCCAAATGTGTAAGTCCTAGTCTGAATATGGAGGTCCAAGAACCAGGAGTACTAATGTCTGGGAGCAGGAGAGAGAAAGGATTTTCCGTTTCTCTCCTGTTTTGTTCTTCGAGGCCTACATCAATTGACAGTGACCACACACACGGGTGTTTTTGATCATCATTACTCAGTCAGCTAATTCAATGCTACCTTCTCCTGGAAACATGCTCACACCACACCAAAAAATAGTCTTTTACCATCTATCAGGGCCTCCTTCAGCCCAATCAATTTGACACATAAGATTAACAGTCACAACTGGCAATAAATACTGTTTCTATGTGAATCAGACAAGATGAATCGTGTCTACTTTACATGTTTGAAAAGAGATGAAAAGTCTCCATGAGATAAATAAATGTCAAACATTTTATTGTATGGACCTACTCCCAGGGCTAGGAGCTTGGTTTAAGAGGATGTGGAAAATGTATTTAGAGTTGTTCTTTTCTTCTTATTTATTCTCATTCAAATCGAAATACTTACCTCCCTTTGCTGACCTCTGACTCTCAGCAACTAACCTGATTCTTCTCTCCACAGACACCAACTAAAACTTTACTGTGTGAAACATCCTGGGAAGTTTGATGTGGGGGAAATAAAGGAATTCAGAGGATGCCATCCCACAATATGCTGCTCTGGCACGATGCTTACTTTGAGCTGAAGCTGCTTGAGGACAGACTGATGCAGGGAACTCACCCTGACTAAAAATAAAGTATACATTTCCCCTTTTGCAAAGAAATTTATAAGCATAGGAGAAAACTGTGTTGTAAAGATGCCTCCATACCACGAAGAGAGATACATCTGCCAAGAAGTCTGCTTTTAAGTGATGACTGAGATCCATCACTCTGGGATAATGACAAGTCTTAGCACACTGTCAACTACTAGGAGCCTCCGAGAACACAGATGACAGCTTGGACAATCACACAGGTTTGAGAGTTTACCATGAACTAGGGCAGGTTGAACAATAAGCTCTGTCTCCTCCACAAGGCCACTCCTTCAAGACAGGAAGGTGGGTTTTACCTACTGCACAGACTAACACAGAGAGTCAAGGAAAATGAAGAAACAGAGGATTGTGTACCAAAGAAAAGAAAGATCAGGATAAAAGTCCAGACACAGACCTTAAAAAAATGGAGATCGGTGATTTACCTGATAGTGTTCCAAATGATGGTCATAAAGATGCTCACTGAGGTCAGGAGAACAATGTGTGAACAAAGTGAGAATTTCAACAAAGAGATAGAAAATATAAGAAAGTACCAAACAAAAACTACAGAGCTATAGAACGCAATAACTGTACTGAAGAATTCAGTAAAGAGGTTCAACAACAGACTAGATGAAGCATAAGAAAGAATCAGTGAACTCAAAGTCAGGGCAGTGGATTATACTCAATTAGAGGTGCAAAATATATGAAAGAGTGAAGCTAGCTAGAGGGACATACAGCCATCATCAGGTGGAGCAATAATCACATTATACAGGTTCCAGAGGGGAACAGAGGGAGAAGAGGGCAGAAAGTTTTTTTTTTTAATTGGCTGAAAACTTACCTAACCTGGAGAAAAAAGGGATATCTAGATCCAGGAAGCCCAGATAGTTCCAAATAAGATGAATCCAAAGAGACCCACACTGAAGCAAATTATAATTAAATTGTCAAAATTTAAAAGCAACAAGAGAAGAGCAAGATGTTATGTACATGGGAACCCCCATAAGACAATCAGCAGATTACTCAGCAGAAAGTTTGAAGGCCTGAAAGGAGTGGCATGATATAGTCAAAGTGATGAAAGAAAAAAACCCTGCCAACCAAGAACACTCCACCCAGAAAAGTAGTCCTTCAGCTTAGAAACAGAAGTAAGAGCTTTGGAGACAAGCAAAATATAAAAGAGCTCATCAGCACCAGAGAAGTTTTACAAAAATTCTTAAAGAAAATGCTTCAAGCCAAAACAAAAGGTGCTAATTAGTAACAGAAAAACATAAAAATATAAATCTCACCAGCAAAGGAAAATGTATAAATTCAGAATACTCTAATGTTAAAATGCTGGTGGCTAAATCACCTATAAATCTAGCGTGGAGGTTGTAGACAAAAGTGATAAGATTAACTATAATTGCATAAACTACTAGTGAATATACATGATGAAAGATGTAAATTCTGATATAAAAAACATAAAATGTAGGAGAGAGAATAAAAAAGGAGAGCTCTAGTATGCATTCGAATTTAGGAAGTTGTCAGTTTAAAATAGAGTGTTGTAAGTTATTTTATACAAGCCTGATAGGAACCATGAAGCAAAAACTTATAATCGATCCACAGAAGAGAAAGAGAAAGAACTCAAAGCATATCACTACAGAAAAATCATCAAATCACAACAGAAGAGAATAAGGAAGATAGAAACACGGGAATTCCCTGGCAGTCCAGTGGTTAGGACTTGGCATTTTCACTGCCGAGGGCGCAGGTTCAATCCCTGCTTGGGGAACTAAGATCCCGCAAGCCAGGTGGTGCAGCCAATAGATAGATAGATACATAGATGGATAGATAGATAGATAGACAGATAGATAGATTTAAAAAAAAGAAAGAAAGAAACAAACGCAGTACAAAAGAGCCAGAAAGCAGTGAATGAAATGGCCATATAAGTTTTTACCTGTCAATAATTACTTTAAATTTACTTGGGCTAAATTCTCATGCAAAGATACTGAGTGGCAGAATGGATTAAAAACAAGACCTGGCTATACACTGCCAATAAAAGTCTCACTTCAGCTCTAAAGACACAAACAAACTGAAAGTGAAGGAATTTCCATTTGCATTTCCTTTTGTGCAAATGGAAACCAAAAGAAAGCAGGGGTAGCCATGTTTATTTCAGGCAAAAAAAAAAGCTTTACGCCTAAAACTATAATAAGAGACTGTTCAGCCTATAATGAAAAAAGGCTCAACCCAAAAAGATGATATAACATTTGTAAATACTTAGGCACCCAACATAGGATATTAAGCAAATATTAACAGACCTCAAAAGAGAAATTGGCAGCAACACAATAACAGTAGGGAACTTCAATACCCCACCTTCAAGAATGGACAGATCATCTAGACAGAAAATCAATTTAAAAAGCAATGCTCTTAAACTACACGTGAAACCAGATGGACGTAACAGACCCTTACAGAACACTGCACCCCAAAACCGCAGGATGTGCTTTCTTCTCAGGCACACAAAGAACATTCTCCAAGATGAATAACCATATGTTAGACTACAAAACAAGTCCTAATAAACTTAAGAAGACTGAAATGACACCAAGCATTTTTTTCTGACCACAATGTACAAAACTAGAAATCAACTAGAAAGAGAAAAGTAGAAAATTCATAAATATTCGAGATTAAAACACATGCTGTTGAACAACACCAGTGGGTCAAAGAAGACAGCAAAAGAGAGATTATAAAATATCTACAGACAAATAAAAATGGGAATTCAGTATACCAAAACTTGTGGGACACAGCAAAAGCAGTTCTAAGAGGAAAGTTTATAACAATAAATACCTACTTTAAGAAACAAGAAAGATCTTCAAGAAACAAACTAATTTTACACATCAAGGCCTAGAAAGAGAAGAGCAAACTAAGCCCAAAATTAGTAAAAGGAAGGAAGTAACAAAGATTTGAGTGGAAATAAATGAAATCGAGATAAAAAGACAATGAAATTAAACGCTGTATTTTTGGAAAAGGTAATGAAGATAGACAAACCTTTAGGTAGACCCACCAAGAGTGAGGACTCAAAATAAATAAAGTAGACATAAAAGGGGAGACACTACAACTGATATCACAGATATACAAAAGATCATGAGAGGTTACTATCAACAATAACTCACCAACAGAGCGGATACCCTAGAAAAAGTAATTGACAAACTCCTTGACTTTCGGCCCAACCCAGATTGGTTCATGAAGGAATAGAAAATCTGAAAAGACCAATAATGAGTGAAGAGATTGAATCAGTGATCAAAAACCTTAAAACAAATAAAATTTTATGACCAGATGGCTTCACTAATGAATTCTACCTGACAGTTAAAAAAGAATTAATACCAATTTTTTACAAACTCTTCTAAAAACTAGAAGAGGGAATGATTTCTACTAATTTTATGAGGGCAGCATTATTCTGACACCAAAACCACAAAGGACACTACTCGAGAAAAAAAGAGTACAGACCAATAAAGCTGATGAATATGGATGCATGAATTCTCAGCTAACCGAATTCACCAAGTCATTGCATGGACCATCCACCATGATCACGTGGGATTTATTCCAGGGACGGTGATTGCATATGATCATCTCAATAGATGCAGAAACAGCATTTGACAAAATTCAACATCCACTCAGGGTAAACTCTCTTTTAAAAATGGGAACAGAGAGGGAGTTCCCTGGTGGCCTAGTGGTTAGGATTCCGGGCTTTCACTGCCAGGGCCTGGGGTTGGGGAACTGAGATCCCACAAGCTGCACAGCATGGCCAAAAAATAAAAATAAATAAATAAATATTTTTTTAAATGGGTACAGAGAGAATATTTCACAACATAACCAAGGCACATTTGATAAACTCAAAGCTAACATCATACTCCACAGCTAAAAGCTAAAAGTGTTTCTCCTAAGATGAGGAACAAGACAAGGATTCCCAGTCTCACCACTTTTATTTGACAGGGCACCAGATGTTTTAGTCAGAGCAATTAGGCAAGAAAATAAACAAAATATATCCAAATCAGAAAGGAAAAAGAAAGACTGTCTCTGTTTGCAGAAGACATGATATTATTTATAGAAAACCCTGAAGGCCCCATCAAAAAGTTGTGAAAACTAATAAACAATTTCAGGGAACTTGCAGAATACAAAATTAATATACAAAAGTCAATTGTACTTTTATACATTTACAACAAACTTTTAGAACTAAAAATTAAGAAAACAATGCTTTTGGGGCTTCCCTGGTGGCGCAGTGGTTAAGAATCCTCCTGCCAATGCAGGGGACATGGGTTCTAGCCCTGGTCTGGGAAGATCCCACATCCCGCAGAGCAACTAAGTCCATGTGCCTAGAGGCCGTGCTCTGCAACAAGAGAAGCCACCGCAATGAGAAGCCCGTGCACCGCAACGAAGAGTAACCCCTGCTCACTACAACTAGAGAAAGCCCGTGCGCAGCAACAAAGACCCAACACAGCCAAAAATAATAATAAATTAATTAATTAAATTTATTTATTAAAAAAGAAAATAATGCTTTTACAATTTCATCAGAAAGAATAAAATACCTAGGAATAAAGTTAACCAAGTACATGAAAGATCTGTGCACTGAAATACTATTAGACATTGATGAAAGAAATTGAAGACCCAAATAAATGAAAAGTTATTTTGTGCTCATGGATTGGAAAAGTTAATATTATGAAGATGTCCATACTACCCAAAGCAATTTAGAAATGCAATGCAATCCCTTTTTTAAACAGAAATTGAACAAACAACCCTCAAATTTGTACAGTACCACAAAAGACCACAAATAGCCATTGCAATCATGAGAAAGAAAAATAAAGCCAGAGGCACTGCATTACTGATTTTAATATATACTACCAAGCTATAGTAATTAAAACAGTATGGTAATGGCATACAAGTTGACACATAGACCAATGGGTCAGAAAAGAGAGCCCAGTAGCACACCCTCAGGTATACGGTCAACTAACATTTGTCAAGGGAGCCAAGAACAATCCATGGGGAAGGAATAGTCTCTTCAACATATGGTGTTGAGAGGGGCTTCCCTGGTGGCACAGTGGTTAAGGATCTGCCTGCCAATGCAGGGGACACAGGGTTGGAGCCCTGGTCGAGGAAGATCCCACGTGCCACGGAGCAACTAATCCTGTGCGCCACAACTACTGAGCTGTGCTCTAGAGCCCACCAGCCACAACTATGGAAGCCCGCGTGCCTAGAGCCCGTGCTCCGCAAGAAGAGAAACCACTGCAATGAGAAGCCTGTGCACCGCAATGAAGAGTAGCCCCCGCTCGCCGCGACTATAGAAAGCCCCATGCAGCAACGAAGACCCAACGCAGCCAAAAATAAAAATAAATAAATAAATAAAATATTTTTAAAAAAACATATGGTGTTGAGATAACTAGATAACCACATGTAGAAAAAGGAAATTGGACCCCTACTTACATCACTTACAAAAATTAACTCAAATGGATTAAAGACTTGAACATAAGCCCTGACACCATGAAACTCCTAAAAGACAACCTAAGGAAGAAGCTTCTGACAGTGGTCTTGCCAATGATTTTTTAGCTATGACACCAAAAGCATAAGCAATGAAAGCAAAAGGATCAAGGGAAACTACATCAAACTAAAAAGCTTCTGCACAGCCAAAGAAACAATCAGGAATATGAAAAGGCAACTTATGGAATGTGAGAAATTATCTGTACACCATATATCAGATAAGGAGTTAATATCAAAATTATATAAGGGACTCATGCACTCAATCACAAAAAACCAAAACCAATTAATTATAAAAAGGGCAGAGGAACAGAATGGACATGTTTCCAAAGAAGACATCCATAAGGCCAACAGGTGCATAAAAATGCTCCATGACACTAATCATCAGAGAATTGTAACTCAAAATCATAAGGAGCTATCACCTCACACCCGTTAGAATGGCCACCATCAAGAAGACAAGTGATGACAAGTGTTGGTGAGGATGTGGAGAGAAAGACAAATACTGTATGATACCACTTCTTTTTCTTTTTTTTTTTTTTTTGGCTGTGTTGGGTCTTTGTTGCTGCATGCAGGCTTTCTCTCTAGTTGCAGCGAGCGGGGGTTACTCTTCGTTGCAGTGCACGGGCTTCTCATTGCAGTGGCTTCTCTTGTTGCAGAGCACAGGCTCCAGGCACACTGGCTTCTGTAGTTGCGGCACGTGGGCTCGGTAGCTGTGGTTCACGGGCTCTAGAGCGCAGGCTCAGTAGTTATGGCGCATGGGCTTAGTTGCTCCGCAGCATGTGGGATCTTCCCGGACCAGGCCTCGAACCCGTGTCCCCTGCATTGGCAGGCAGATTCTTAACCACTGCACCACCATGGAAGTCCTGTATGATACCACTTCTATGTGAAATGTAAAAGAAAGACGAAATGTAAAAACAGAGAGTAGAATTATGACTAAGAGAGGCTAGGGGGTGGGGGAATTGGGGAGACAGGTTTTAGGGTACAATTTGCAACTTGTAGGTACACAAGTCCTGGAGATCTAAGGCAAGAACAGTGATTATAGTCAACAACACTGTATCGTAAACTTAAAAGTTTCTAAGAGACTAAATCGTGTTATCACCACAAAATAGAAATTATAATTATGTGAGGTGATAGAGGTGTTAGCTAAAGCTATGGTGGTAATCATGTTACAATGTATAAATGTATGCAATCACCACTTTGTACACCAACATTTATATGATGTTATATGTCAATTCTATCTCAATAAAAATTAATTTTAAATAAATAAAGTTTAAATAAAAGGAGGTTCAAAGGGAAGTAAAAAGCCAGCCCAAGCCAAATGCTCTATAGTCTGGTTAGAGTTTAGGTCAGACGTTGGACTTTACTGCCTCCTGAGGAGAAAAGGCCGAGACTCTCACTGGAGCCCCTGGAAGGCTGGGCTGTGAATGAGAGAAAACCATCAACAGAGCAACCCTCAAACACCCTGGAACCCAGCCTGAAGTAGCTCAGTCCCTAACTGGAGCAAGGTGATCTACGGGTGTTGGTGGGGTCACTCCTCTCTGGAGGAGAGTCACATTACTCAGAACCTCCATAAATTTTCAGACACATCTCTGGACTTCAGTCTGAATCTGTTAGCCAAACCATGAGACATGATGTGAGGACCAAAAGTCAGAAAGAGAAGAAAAGAGGACAACGGAAAGAGTTCAAAGGAGATCAGGACTTGGTGTTCATCCAACACTGAGCTTGAAATGCAAAAGAGCCCCAGGGAGAGGGCAGATGATCCCCGGTAGGGAGACCCCCCCCCCACACACACACACACAAGCCAGTGGGGAGGTCTGCTCCGAAGGCTGCAGGAGCAAAAGGCAGGAGGAGGGTGGTGCTGCATCAACAATACAATTAACATCAAGGGTGTGGAAGTGGGTGGGTACTGAATTCATCTGATCTCTCATTTAAATTTCTCTTTAATGTTCACCGATAAAAGAATGGAACGCACTGGCAGCGGCAGAACAATGGAGGACTTCAGGGCAGACGGAACATTGGAAATTGGAAGGAGTTTCAAAGACAGGCCATCAAGATGCACTTGAAGATGAGAGGGTAGGGTTTCAAAAGTGTTTGTAGAAGCAGCACAGCTATAACTGAGTGCATTTAGGAAAACCCTGGAAACAAATGTTATGACCAAAAGTGGTTTTCTGTGGACTATGTGGGAAGTGTAAGTCCTTCGGCTGGTGGGAGATTTTTGTCTTTTTAATTCTATGTCATGTACCTGTATTACATGGGGTAAAGTCAATATAATTTTGTGTTAATTTATAATAAAAATGCTTCTTTTTACTTATACATTTTACTTTATTAATTTTACATCATATTATAAAATAATATTTAGTTCGTTGAACATTATTTAGATACAGAAGGAGACTGGTTTTCCTTCCCCACAGGGGTAAAGACTGGTGTCTGCATATATATGGAATCTAAAAAAAAAAAAATGGTTCTGAAGAACCTAGGGGCAGAACAGGAATAAAGACGCAGACGTAGAGAATGGACTTGAGGACACGGGGAGGGGGAAGGGTAAGTTGGGACGAAGTGAGAGAGTGGCATGGACATATATACACTACCAAATGTAAAATAGCTAGCTAGTGGGAAGCAGCCGCATAGCACAGGGAGATCAGCTCGGTGCTTTGTGACCACCTAGAGGGGTGGGATAGGGAGGGTGGGAGGGAGACACAAGAGGGAGGGGATATGGGGATATATGTATACGTACAGCTGATTCACTTTGCTATACAGCAGAAACTAACACAACATTGTGAAGCAATTATACCCCAACAAAGATGTTAAATAAAAAATAAAATAAAATAAAGACTAGTGTCTGTTATTCATCAGGAATTACTCAGCTTACATTCACTGAAAGTGCACTGAAATGTAGATGCAAGAAGGAAGGGAGGGATTAACATTCACAGGACTCCCTCTGAATGCCAGAGTCACTGATAGGCATTTCTACCTAACTTTCTGATGGCATTTCAGTGAATGCTACATTCAGCCTCCTGATCTCCGTGTCCCACCTTGGGAAATATGCTCTCCAGAGTGTCCTAGTTTATGCTAGGTGGGAACTGAGCCCACATCACTCTCACCCCACAGACCACAGCCACCCCAGAAGGAGACAGACAGTGCTGGTTGGGAGGGGCCCTCTATTACCCTGAACCCACTTTGGGTTTAGAGAAGAAGAGATTAAATAGAGGAAGCAGAAAACCCCAGTGTTCAAGAGCACTAATTTGGAGAAATGTTATGAATCTGCCCCTAAAGAAGCCCATGAAAATTTTCGTTATTACTGGGACCAGTGAACTCAGGTCAAGACCCAGCTGCTGACTCAGGTCTCTCTCCGGGCCAAAGTCTCAAGCTCAATTTGCTCTCTTAGAGTTTACAGAATATTAGAGGGCACCAACAAGTGGTTTTTCAAGATTTATTTCACAGCCCTGATCAGTGACCTATCAAAGAGACCTGATGTGAGAACATCGATGCCTCTTGACCGCCCCTGATGTACGGAAATCCCGTCATCTCCTGCAGACTTCTAGAACATGATATTCAGCTTTGCCATCTTATTACTGATTTCATCATATATATTGATATTACTTCTATATTACCAATGGTTGTACAGGGGTCGGGAGGCTGGTTTATAATTTATTTATCACCTACTATCACTTCCTTAACTCTGGAGGTCTTGACATTTTTAACATTGGTGGCCACACCAAAGAGGAGTGCAGCTATGAAGGTATAAATGCGACCAAAGACCAGTTTCAAATATAGGATCGATGCTTGGCTTGTTTTTACTGAGCGAATTCTTCTTGAACTGGGTCCGCTGTCCATGCTCCCTCCAGGACCTCTCTTTAAGCACAGTGGAGGCTCCCAGCCTACGTGGCAATGGCAATTCCTTCTATTGTTGCAAATTCCTCTATGATTGCATTTCTTAGGGGGACAGTCATAAGTTATTGCATCTATACGAGCATTGCAGGCGCTATTGAGACAGAACCTCTCAGGAGCGCAGGGGGTACCACTTCTCACATGACCAACATCAGTTGTTTCTGGGGAATAGTGACTGCCTACTCCCCAACACCAGACCCCTGAGATCTTTGACTGATGGAATGAAACATGTTCCTGCAACCGGGGAACATGAGTGACATTGCTACACTGCAGCCTTCCACATTTTATGTCTTCTTCTCCACAAGCAGCATAGTTCAACACCCTATCATTTCTTGTACAGTGTCCAAATCGATTGGCTTTTCTATTTATTGTATAGCAGACGTCATGAGCGTTAATAGCGTGTCTTCCAAAGATCTCTCTGCAGTGCATTGTGCGGTCAGTGCAGTTTCCATGATAGCAGTAGCCTTCTTCAGTACAGGGCGTTCCATCCTGCATATAAAAATCTTCTGGGCATTGACTGGTTGTTCCAAAACAGTACTCTGGAAGATCACATGGATTCTGGATTGGTCTGCAGAGTGTCCCAGGTTCAGAGTAGGTACAGTTTGTACAGCATAGTCCTTCATTACAAGTAGCCCCTTCCTCCAACATGCAGTCATACTCACAGCATTTGTTGCTGTAACACTGCTTGAAGGAGCCACAGTCACATTGCTCCCAATCCTCCACTATATAGTTTCCACAACGCATCTTTATCAGGCTTTCATTAAAATAGCTCACCGTTGTGTTAAATATACAACTGCCCCGTAGTCCTACTATGTTCCACCAATGCCCAATGGAACAGTCACTGTAGGCATCTGTCAAGGCTGGGTATTTTGCCATAAGGCAGGTGCTCCTTCTCATGCAATAGCAGTTATCACCATCATACCACAGACCAAAACTTCTCCCAATGAGTTGGGTTGATACAATAGCTAATATTAAATAATGTCTGCCTAGATAACCAACGAAGAGTAGACTACGATCAGTTGTACACATAGTATAGGTCTCTGGCTCAAATTGACCTGGTCGTGGTCCATCACGAATTACTATCAAGGATGAAGTGGTTTCTGTAACTAGTCTGAAATTGTTTGCATGATAACGAGCATATGCACCACCTGGTACTCTATAGTCATTCATGACAGTTGGATCTCTTTCATTAAATAGTACCACTGCAACTAGATAGAACCTTACAGCAAGACCTTGTTGAAAGGAGTCCACTATACTACACATATGTACCAGGGTTTCTACACACTTAGACACATTGTTGTATACATGATACATTGAATTAGAATATTGAACAAATCCTTTCATAATTCCCTTATGTGCTGCAAACACCCTAGCACCACTCCTGGGGGCTACACTGACATCTGCTTCAGGGAACAGTGGGTGTCTATCCTCCTTGTGTCCCGGTCCATATGCAGGTCCTGTTGCATTGGCATCTGCCACTATCTGAGAAACCACATGTTCAAACCTTTCCGAATCCTTGAGGGGTTTGATTTCATATGCAAGGTCATCCAACTTCATAATACCTTCAAGACCCCCATAGCACGTGTCCACGGTGACCATGGAAAAAGGAATCTCCTCCAGGTAGCCAAGGTAGTAACAATCTGAAGGGACGAAGGGGTAGTCCATCTGCAAGGCTCCTTGGTCATCCTGAGTCATCAGCAGCAGGTGTCCGGGCCAAAATAACTTCTTGCGCCGCATGTGGATAACGTGCCTCTGGCCCCCAAAATGCAGGCTGTAGGAGAGCCAGCCCGGCGTCTGAACACCCTTGCCTCGGTGCAACTCCTTCCTGGGTATCACCAACTCCGAAGAGATGTAGCGCCATGAAGGACGGCCTTGAGAGCACTGGACTGGAGCCAGTACTGCCCAGAGTCCAAGCAGCAAGACAGCTGCCCCCAGGGTGACCTGGCCCCCTGCCAGCCTTGGGGCCTTGCTCAGGGACATCTACCAATGAGTTAAAAGCAGGATCCCAGAGGAGCCAGGTCTACACCATCTGCTATGGCCACCTCCTACAAAGGAGACAGTGACAGAGAAAAAGAGGTTGCTGGGTGGGTCTCCTAATGGGATTAGGTAACAGTCCCAGGGCGTGGCAGTGGATGGGTCTGGATATGAACTCAGCCAGGGCTGAGGTGGGAGAGCGGAGGGCTATGTCCATGAGTGCTACCATGGAATTGAGGGCTTACTGGGTCAGCATCTAGAGTAGGAGTCATTGTTCCTCAGTGCTCTGTGAAACCCTTCAGAGTGCACCATCTAATGCTCCCTTAATCATCAGATTTTATTTTCCTTGCCCCAGCGGGTGAGAAGAGACACCACTCCTGACCACGTGAGAGCCCCAGGGGCGTTCCCTCTGTCCTTTTCCGTGGTTCTTTCCTGGACGTGGTAGGTTCCTCCTATGCATGTGCTGATCCCTTCTCTCTGTTGGTGCCCAATGTGAGAGAACAAATATTTCACTCTTGTGAAATTTTGTACTTGTTTTGAGAGGAGGAAAAAAATCTAGTACCAGGTCATGATCAGAAGAAAAATTTCATTGTCCTCCAGACTATGAATATTTCCCTTTTAATTTACAAACACAGTCCTGCCATTTAAACCGAATGTGATTGGGGATGAACTTCCAAGGTAGGACATTTACTCCTTGCCGTCTGCCTGCTGTTCTGTATTCCTCCCCATCCCAACTGGGCCTGCTCCTCCCTGATGGACCTAACACATCGGCCAATCTTCCCCCCTGATAGGGCGAGAGTTAGACGCTCTTTCACTCCCACAGTAGGGCTTTCGCAGAGCATAGGATGAGGATACCTGACCCATAAAATCTAATGATGCTCCCCTTACCCCCCGTGCAGCCCCAGGGCTTCACTCTGAGTCCTCACCATTCTGCTCTCTCAAACGAGTTCCCACTGACCTTCTGAATGCTAATTCTACACTTTTAATTTATACCCTGTACAAGATGATGTACTCTTTTCCCTCTACTCACCATTTAATTATGCTTACACATATGGCTTTTACGTTTTTGCTTCTCATTTCTTTCTTCTTCTCCCATCTTCTATCTGGGCCTGTTTTCATTCTACTGTAAAATCACATCTCACAATCTCCTTCGGTGTCTGTTAGCTGACAATGCACTCTAACTTGTTTTTTCATCCTATGTCTTCCATTAAGGTGCTTTCTTCAGCATGAAATGCTTTCGTAAGGCCCAGTTTCATAGGTACAGTACTACAGACTTGCACTAATTCCCCCCTCAGAATCCGGAGGCCACAAGCCCTTCTGCCTGCCTACACATCATGATGAGAAGTCTGACTTAACTGCGTATCTTAAACCACTTGAAGAGAATCAGACTTTTCCTTCAGAAATGGGATGATGGGATGAGGCCATGTGCCTGTGTGACTCAGGAGTTTTCTCTCTTCCCAGGTACCCAGGCTGAGAACCACATCGTACAAAGGCATGAGGGAGAGGTGGTCTCCATGGAGAGGCTCAGCCTCACCTGTGTCATCTACATGTTCCCAGGTTCAGAATATTCCCTGTGGTGGATCCACATTCACCCAGGGAAGGGGCTGGAGCGGCTGCTGTGGCCTGGGCTCAGGGGCACACTCAGGACAGCATGACCTCCAGTCCTGAGTCAGCATCTCCAGGGACACAACCGAGAAGCAAGTGTTCTCACTGCTGTGCAGTTCCAAGGCCAGGAGTGCAGGCAGGTACGGCTGTGCCCGAGACACTGCAGTCCGAGTGCGTGGTGAGCCAGACACAAGCCTCGCAGGGGCAGGTGTGGGGGCTGCGGGTAACAGCCAGGGTCTCCCAGGAGATCTCAGGGCCTCAGAGGGAGGTCGGCGCTGCCAACACAAGGCTGATCGTGGGAGCAGGCGCAGATGGAGGTTCAGGGCTGTTCCCTGCCGGGGTCTGGGGCTTCCTCTCCTTCGAGCAGTCTCCCCCAGCCCATCTCTGCCTCATGATTCTGTGCTTAACCCTGAAACCTCTGAATTAGGAAGATGTGCTGCCATAGGAGGAAAACACTCCCAAGCACAGAAGGCAGAGTCCCTTACGACTGTTTACTCCTGTCCATAAATACCAATTAATTATCAAAACTTCTGAAGGAAGTTGGCTGAGTCCATACAAGAGGCTCTGCTGCAGTCAGCAACGCGGCAGTGCACGGCTCAGCTCAGAGCACAACGAACCAGCAAGCAGCGCCTTAAAGCGCGTGATGGGTATCAGGCAACACCGGCATCACACACCCAAAGCGAGAGGAGGAAGGCCCTGGTGGTGGCGGTTACTGACCCGACACCACACTCACAGCACCAGCAGTTCTAATAGTGGACATCAAGGCAATGCACAGTGACACCCATCCCCGACCAAAGCTCGATATAGAAGCTCAGTCTGATGATGCCACAGGCACACGTGAAAGGAATTTGAAAAATGTATCACCTCCATTATTGAGGTGTCTGTTGAGAGCAGGGCAGACCTCTCAAGCACATCAGAAATGGTTTGATAGCACCAGCAATGGAGACGGATTAGGGTTTTTAATGTGGTTCCTGGGTGTGGGAGGGTAAGTGTTGTGCTCACGGGCGGGGCTCATGTGGTTTTGATCTCCCACCTGCATCGAAGGAGGGAGAAGCTGTGCTTCTTACCAAATTTCCCAGCAGTGGGCAGAGGAAGAAGAGAGGAGTGAACTTTAAGGTGTCAGCTCTCAAACATCAGAAAATAGAGTAGGACTATTTCTTCCACTTAACACCTGCAAAAACTAACTGAAAAGAAAGGAGAAAAGGGCCATTATGGATAGAAGACAATCTGAGTCCTTAGAAAGTGGGGAGAATGATTATATGTTGGTTAGCAATAATAAGAAATAACAGAAAAGGAGTTCTTCAGTCCCTCCCCACTTCTAAGGACAAAGCTTCCAATATGAAAATTCCTCTTCAAGCTCGAGGGTAAAGTCCACCCCTGGGCTGCGGGAGCTCACAGCTCCCTCCGCAGACAGGGCTGAGGTCTCTGGGGAAGGCAGAGCTGTGGTCCGGAGGAAGAGGAGGCTGTGGGTTCTTCTCCTCCGCCTGGTGACACCTCCCCAAAGTGAGGGTCGCAGGTGTCAGACACGGGTCTGCGGGGATGGTTGTGGCCACAGGTGACTGACGGCGACTGATTCTCCTTGTGCCCAGGTGTCCTGTCCCAGGTGCAGGTACAGGAGTTGGGCCCAGGACTACACCTTGCAGACCCTCTCCCTCACCTGTGCTGTCTCTGGATTCCTCATCCCAACCAGTGGTTATTGCTGGAGCTGGGATCCATCAGCCCTTGGGGTAGGGGCTGCACTGGTCATCAGGAATATGCTAGAATGACGACTCAGCCCCAGCCCCAGCCCCTAGGAGTTAACTCCCCGTCTCCAGAGACACGTCCAGGAGCCAGTTCTCCCTGCAGCTGAGCTCTGCGACCACCCAGGGCATGGCTGTGGACTGTTTGAGGGACACAGGGAGGGGAGGTCAGGGTGAGCCCAGACAGAAACTTCCCTGCAGGGAGACAGGAGGGGCTGGGCTGCAGGTTTCACTGAGGACCATGAGGCAGGGCTGAGGCCACCAGGGGATGCTCAGGACCCACTGAGCACAGAGACCAGCCACACGAGCAGGTGCGGATGAAGGTAGAGGTTTCCTGCCAGAGCCTGTGGTTCCCTCTGCGTCTCACCATTTCTCGTAGACCCTCTCTACGTTTGTAATTGTTTGTCAACTACAGATTTCTGATTAGAAACTTCTGCTCTAACACGAGCATACAGTCTCACGTGCACCAATGCAGAGTCCCACCTACAGAGCCAGTAATGACTGCTGATGGTCACCAGGAGCAGGGATGTGAGGGAGCCTGAGGGAGCTGGTTGCTGGTTTCCCATCATACTGGAAGAGCAGACCTCAACAGAAATCCTACACAAGGACAGTCTTTGCTGTCCCGGTCCCAGCCAGAAGAAGGCTAAGGCCGGGCCAGTCCCTGAGAGAAGCTGATGGATTTTAAATCTAACCCTCCTCTCACCAGACTCAACGCTGTACAGTGACCACTGATCAGGCTGTCTCTTCTGTGAATCAGCTTTCTTTCTCCTTCATCTTTTTGTCCCCAAACCCTTTCTCCTTCCACTCTCTGAAAAGGGGTCATGCCCCTTCTGTGGTCTAAACCCCAGGGGCAGACCCTTTACCTGGAGCTCAGGTGTGGCCCAGGCTGTGGCTCCTGCAGGCACCTGGGAAGGTGTGATGGGACTTTCAGACTTGCTGTGGACCAGGATGTGCCTGCTGTCCTCTGCACGTGCACTCACTGGGGAAGGTAAGTGGACATAAGTACTCAAGGGAGTGATGTTTGTTTAGACACAACGGGATGTGGAGTTTGAACTTGTCCTGATCAAACTATTGTGGGGTCACCACCCTGACCTGTGGCTTCCAGCAGAGCCTGATGGACACCCCGCTGTGCTGCGAGCTCTGGAGGATGGAGGCTGTGTGGCCGGTTGGAGACATACAACCTTCATGGGGCCAGACGTCAGGAAGGCCAGGCTGGAAATCTCAAGTAGTAGATGAAGCTGCTGTCCACTGTGGAACTGCATCTTCTTCAGGTCTGTTGTGATTGAATCAAGCCCAACCAGGTTATCTAGGATAATATTGCTAGATTAGAGTAAAATGATGATAGAATTTAACAACATCTACAAAATAGCTTCGGGGTAACACCTGGATTAGGGATTGATCTCCAGAATAACTGGAGAGGGAGCCCAGGCTAGCTGACACATAAAACTGACCATTGCCATTGTTATTTTATATTTTATATTTGCCTAAAGAAGCAGGTTCATATTATCAATAACTATGCTAAGGTATTTTTTCAGTTATTTCAGGTCACCTAAAAAGCAGTCATCGAAAATGGATTCCATTTGCATGGAATTTGTTTTTAGGAAAGTATGTTTGTGATGCTGAGTGATGTCAGTCCTGATGCAGCTCTGACCCTGAGTGATAGAGAGAGAAGTAAGATCGGATGGGACATCAAGTGTCCTTCAGTCCAAGGAAGGACCAGCTGGGGCATCTTCGCGCCCAAGTCGTCCTTCGGAGGACCCCCACACCTCATGGTTATGGTCCTGCCTTGGCATCAGCTGTGCAAGGACTGAATATAGACAACTCACCATGGAGTCTGGGCTGAGCTGCTTTGCCTTTGTTGCTATTTTACAAGGTAACTGACGGGGAACAAGAGATACTGAGGATGTGAGGGGATATGAGTGAGGGAATCAGTGGACGTGTGACAGTCTCCTGACCAGGATGTCTCTGTGTTTGCAGAGGTCCAGCTGGTGGAGTCTGGGGGAGGCTTGGTGTAGCCTGGGGGGTCTCTGACACTCTCCTGTGCAGCCTCTGGAGTCACCTTCAGTAGCTACTGGATGAGCTGGGTGTGCCAGGCTCCAGGGAAGGGGCCGGAGTGGGTCTCATCCATGAATACTGGCACTGGTAGCACTAGCTATGCAGACTCTGTGAAGGACTGACTTGTGATCTCCAGAGACAATGCCAGGAACATGCTGTATCTGCAAATGGACAGCCTGAGAGCCGTGGACAGGACCATGCATTACTGTGTAAGAGACACAATAAACGGAGATCAGTGTGAGCCCAGACACAAACCTCCCTGCAGGGAGACAGGAGGGGCTGGGCTGCAGGGTGTAATCAGGACACCAAGGAGTGCTCTGGACTCAGGAGCACGAGGTCAAGTCCCAGGGACAGGGCAGGTGCAGTGGCCTTAGCAGTGGATACCCTGGACAACAAATAACCCCATCTTCTCATTTATAATAAACTACTGGGCCACTGTCCAAAAATTGTCCCCTTTGGTGTAAAAGTATCTGGGAATCTCTTGCCTCAAAGATACCTAAAACGTAAATCAAAATGACACATATTTCCATGTATGCTAAGACCTACAATGCCTTACTAGAGCACTACTTATTTCCTTTGGAGTTATAGACTTTACTAATAGTAACTAAACTACACATTTCATTTTCAATACACACAATGTAGGGTCTTGGACTATCATTCAGTAGAACCATCATGTCCCTGATAGGTCCTAGACAGATGTTTGCTATTAGAAACATAATGCTCTTCTCAAATAATTCCTTTCCAAATTCCAGTCTGGCACATAATCCCCTGAATGTTTCTCTCCCTTTCCCCATGGCTTGATTTATTTTTTAATATATTTTACTATCTTTCCCCCATACCAAAAGGGTTGGACACCAGATCTAGGGCACATACTCTCCTGGAAGCACTAACCATAACCTGTCCTACAGGGCAGGTGGCTCATTTGATACAGGACCCTATATGCCCGCAAACAACAACAATAACAGAGACTGGTCAGGCACAGCTCATATCACCCTGATGATTGCTGATCTAATTAGTAACGGTCTAGTTGTTTTCATTAAATTATAATTGGAAGCCCACTCTGCCACAGAGACATTACTTCAGACAACCATGGCAAATGCTGAGACCCACATCCACTGCAGCAGGAACTCACTTGGAGGTTCTCCAGTCCACCTCCCAGATGATACCCATCCAACTCAAGACCTTCCCATTGGTGATGACTTCATCCTGGATGCTAAATCCTGAGCCCCAGTAAAGCCTGTGGATGGTCCCTCTTAAAACACAAATGATGAACACATAACTTTTACTGCTTTTCTTCTTTTGATATTGGTATTTCTATTATGTGTCTGGGCTCACCCTCTGCTTAGACCACAATCCTGGTATAATCCTTGCTCTCTACCGAAATGTACACCCCCGTTTTCCCAAGATTAAAGCGAAGTCTGGAAGAGATTACTCCTATCTGTGCCATTCTGAAAATTAATGGGGCTTTTTAGCAAATGGAACAACTGGATATCCACATGCAAAAAAGTGGATAGGTCTTGGCAAAGACCTTATAGTCTTCACAGAACTTTACTGAAAATGGTTCACAGAGCTGAATGTAAAATTCAAAACTCTAAAACCTCCAGGAGATAACACAGGAGAAAAACTAGATGATTTGGGGTAGAACGAATGATGACTTTTTAGAATCCATAAAATAAATCTTTGATAAGCTAGATTCTATTAAATTTTAAAACTTCTGCTCTGTGGAAGACAATGTCAAGACAATGAGAATAGAAGCCACAGCCTAGGATAAATTATTTGTAACAGATTCATCTGGTAAAATACTGTTACTCAATTATACAAAGAACACTTGAAACTCAACAATATGAAAACAGAAAACCTGATTAAAAAATGGGCCAAAGGGACTTCCCTGGTGGCGCAGTGATTAAGAATCCACCTGCCAATGCAGGGGACACGGGTTCAAGCCCTGGTGCCGCGGAGCAACTAAGCCCCTGCGCCACAACTACTAAGCCTGCGCTCTAGAGCTCGCGTGCCACAACTACTGAGCCCGTGTGCCACAACTACTGAAGCCCATACGCCTAGAGCCCGTGCTCTGCAACAAGAGAAGCCACTGCAATGAGAAGCCTGCGCACTGCATCGAAGAGTAGCCCCACTCACCGCAACCAGAGAAAGCCCACGCGCAGCAACAAAGACCCAACACAGCCAAAAATTTAAAAAATAAATAAATTTATTTTTTTTTAAAAAAGGGGCCAAAGACCTGAATAGAAACTTCACCAACGGAGATAAACAGGTAGCAAATGAGCATATGAGAAGAAGCTCTGCTTCACATGTGATCAGGGAAATACAAAGTAAAACCATGATGTGATGACTATACACAGTTATTCAAACAGCCAAAATCTGGAACATGGACCACGCTACATGCCGGCAAGGCTGATAAACTGTCATGACACATCGCAATTACCCGCCACATGCCAGCAAGGCTGTAGAAGGAAAGGAACTCATTCACCGCTTGTTGTAACGCAAGACGGTGCATCCACTTTGGGAGACATTTCAGCAGTTTCTATGAAAGGAAACATGCTCTTACCATATGACCCAGCAATCATACACCTTGGTATTTACCCAAAGACATAGAAAACATAGGTCCACGTGACAACCTGCACACAAATGTTTATATCAGCTTTATTCATGGTTGACAAAACTTGGAAGCAACCAAGATGTCCTACAGTAAGTGAACAGATAAATAAACTGTGGTGCATCCAAACAATAGAATATTATCTGGCAATAAAAGAATGAAAAGACATGGAAGAGGCATGCATATTACTAAGTAAAAGAAGCCAATCCGAAAAGGTTTCATATTGTATGCTTTTAACTTTGTGATATTCTGGAAAACACAAAACTATGGAGACAGTAAAAAGATCAGTGATTGTGTGGAGTTCGGGAAGAGGAAGATGGATGAACAGGTGAAGTCAGAGGACTTTTAGGGCAGAGAAATACTCCTCATGATTCCTTAATACTGGACACACGTCATACATTTGTAAAGTCCCGTGAAATGTACAAGGGTGAACCCTAAGGTAAGCTATGGACTTTGGGTAATTGCCATGTGTCATGACAGTTTATCAGCTGTAACAAATGTGCCATCTGAGGGTACTGATGATGGCGGAGGCTGTGCATGTGGGGGGTCAGTACGTATATGGGATAGCTCTGTACTGCCCCCCCCCCATTATGCTGTAAACCTAAAACTGCTCTCAAAAAAGTAAAGTCTTAATTTAAAGAAAATAACGGATGAGGCTGCACTCTAGAGCCCACGAGCCACAACTACTGAAGCCTGCGCACCTAGAGCCCGTGCTCTGCAACAAGAGAAGCCACCGCAATGAGAAGCCTGCGCACCGCAGCAAAGAGTAGCCCCCGCTCGCTGCAACGAAGACCCAATGCAGCCAAAAATATAAATAACTAAATGAATGAATGAATGAATGCAGGGAGCAGAAGTTTAAAAAAGAAAGAAAATAATATACATAAATGTTGTCTCCAGGAAGCACCGGCCTCCTTTCAGTCAACACCTTGACCCCTATGGAGTAGGACCACCCGCTCCTACTACAGCCTTGGCTATACACAAATACTACTGTCTTTGCATAAACTTACTTACAGTTCATACTCTCAAAGGGCGTAACTTCTGGACCCGTCTCCTTGACCTGAGCATATTCTAATACTCTTCACAACTCCGCCCAGGTATTTTTAGAGAGCCTCAAAACTTCAAATCTGTTTTCCTGGCTAATGCCATACAAGTGGGGACTTGGTGACGAGCCAGTTTACAAGGAATCTTCATACTTTTACTTGTGTTTGTTCTTCCTATTCTCACAGTAAAATGTTTTATTCCATTTAGAGTGACTTCTGCCATATTCTCTGAAAGTCACTCACCCAAAGTTCCCTTAATTTGAAGCCAGAGCACCACAGGGACAATTGTAGCAACTATATTTTCCTATTTCTGTATTCTCAACGTTCTGATATGGGGGGCCTTGACCTTGCACAGACTGCCCCTTCCTGGGCTGCAAGTTCCTGCAGATATCAGACACCTTCCTGTAGGTGTACCTCTGAGGTACAAGCCACCAATCCAGAGCACATCTCTATTTTCTATCTCTCTTACAAGCTCTCACACACCTTTCCATATTCCTCCTGACCTGGGTCACCCCAGGGCCAGGTCTCTGACAACCAGGGACCACACATGCCCAAGAGCCTGACAAAATTATTCAAGTTATCCAGTGCTAATTTTACTCAGCATACCTACCCTGCCTCATCCATTCCAAAACCCCAATCAGGACTCTGGTGCATGTCCCGCCCCCTCTTCTGTCTCCTGACCAACCCCAGTGCCTCCCTGAGTGGCCCCTGTGTGGTGTGTGCCCCCTGTTTCTAGGGGTCTGTGAGTGTAAACTGACAATCACTTCCACGTCCGTGTGTCTCACCATACCTGATGAAAACAAATCTGGCTACATTTTAACACACACACACATACACACACAGGTTTTTACGTATATTTTAGCAGAAAACATACTTTGACAAGTTAAAAAAATAACAGATGCATAATGTTTCATTTTCTTTTTGAAAGAGAATTTCTGATACTGTTTATATTTATGAAATGCCTTTCTTTTAAGTTTTTTTAAGTATTCATGAGTCACATATCTCTATTTTCTTTCTCCCTAAAATTAGGAAACATTTTTGTGCAACTAATAATGTCAAGCTCCCTGGTCATAATTTTTTGTGAATCAGGTGGGTAATCAGAAGGGAACAAGTCCCACCCTGACACCACTGCGGAAACCCTGTGAGAATCACAGATTAGAGACACGGGATAACTGCCTCACTGAGATTTAATCATAAGAATATATAAGACCTCTCTCCCCCAGACGGCTACCACAGTAATGAGGCTCCAGGATAACACTAGTGGATGAAAGCTGTAAGTGCTACAAGACGCAGACTCTCCAAGGAGGAGAACTGAGGGATGCCCAGAGACCACAGTGAGACAAAGTCCAGAAAAGGAGATCAGGTCGAAGCCTCTGACACCTGCAGCTTACAGACCAAACTCAGGATCCTTGCTCATCAGCCTCAGGCTGTTTTTCTCTCTTTCCTTAGTGTTCTATGACAAAGTTTCCCTCCTCCTCCAGGAGTTTTTGGTGGATCCAGGTGTAATCACAATCCGGGTTCCACCAGACGTAGAAGACGACGCAGGTTTCCCACAGTTGGCGCGGTTGTGGGTGATTAAGCAGTGGGTCTATCTACCTGTCAGATGCTAGGGTCCTAGGTCCACAGGGCAGGCGGTCAAGAGGAAAGATGACCAGCAGGATTGAGCCCGAGGACGGAGAAACTTCTGGTGACGAGGTGCCCTGCAAAGGCCAGGGCATCCCTCATGGAGCTGACCCAGCTCATCTTCCCGCTACTGCCCCACCCACCTGGTGACCCAGTAGGACAGCGTCACCTGAGTCAGTTGACAATGACGCTGCCTCATCCTCCTCTTCCTCCTCAGACTTCTCAGGTCTTCCTTCCTGCAGGTGGGGTCTCTGGGGTTCCTCAGGTGCAGGCACTATGAGTGAGAAATGTTGTGACTGTGCCCCACTTCTGACAATGTGGGGCAAGCCTGTACCCTTCCCATGGGGCAACTGCAGTGTCCAGATTCTTCAAGAACAGGCAAACCCAACGTGCTTGCACACTCCAGTCTCCACTTTACTGTGTTTGCTTTTGTTTGTCAAAGCAAGTCACACACTCAAGCCTAGGGTCAGTGTGTGTCAGGGCACGGAGGGCACTGCCCATGTGCTAGGTATAGAAAAGAAGAAATTTCAAGTACATTACTATGATAATTAGCCACTGTGTGTGTGTGTGTCTGTCTGTATTATTGGAATATTAGATGTTATGTGTGCATTGAGATCCATGGCTTCTATGTGCAGGTGTTCTCTGACAGGATATTAAACCAGAGGAGCCCAAAAGAAATGAGAGGAACCCCCAAAGCCCCTGATAGACTCTGGACTCACATGACTGTCAACTGCATCAATGCATCTGGCACCTCCAGGGAAAGGGCTCCCTTATGGTTTCATAAAATCCTTGCTTGGGGTCTCCCTGTAAAGTATGTGGGTTTAGTAAGGCCGATTCACTATTTCAAGAGATGATGTAGAAAGAATATGGTGTCACTGTAAAAGGATTCTGAAGGCAGGGCACAGCCATTGAATACTGGACTAGAGATACTGAGGTAGATACAATGTGAGACCAGGCAGGACCCTTCCCTGCAGGGTGGTACTGGGGGTGCTCAGGACCCACCCAGCACAGGATTGCAGCCCCAGTAGAAGATGCAGAAGGAACTGGGGAGTGGTTTCCTCTCAGGCACTGAGTCTTCTCTTTTCAGCTAAAACAAACCTAAATTAAGAGTTGTTAAGGACTGCTTACTCCTGTGTGATTAATATTGGATTCTATTGGGAACACATACCCAACTCAATGAGGCAATGAGAACTGTGTTTAACAGGTAAATTTGTAGGCCTTCTAGATATCCTAATTCTTAGAAGTGGAAAACAGGATTTTTTTAATCCAATGGTTGCAGAGTTTGGGGAGACAGTCTGACCCTAGGAGTAACATTTAGTTATCAAAGCTCAGAACATGTTCAGGTTGTTTCCCTGTCATTCAAAGGTGGGCTCAAAAAGAGGGGCATGTTGTGTGGGGCTTCTTTCTCAGTTTGAAGAACTCTGTCTGCACAGAGGTCAAGGATGTGATGGGGGACACATATTCTCAGACAAGGATTAGGACTTGGGCCTTTGGCATCCCACTGAGCGTGGTCCATGGGATGTCCATCTTTTCCTGGCTAGACAGGCACTGAATATGAAATATTCTGCCTCGTCAATGGGCAAATAAGTTGAGATATCCTAGGTTAAATATGGGTATGTCTTGCCCTAAGAGCATCATCCAACAACCATACAGCGTCCTCTACGGAAGTCTCATAGTCCTCGCCACAGACTGGACCGGGAGGATCCTCTTCCTGGTGGCAGTGGCTACATGTAAGGAACTTCCCAGTCCCTGGGCTGGGGAGGGAATCAGGACAAGTCAAGTGGATTTCATCCACTCCTGACCCCTCTCCACAGGTGTCCACTCCCACATCCAGCTGCTGCAGTCTGGCACTAAGGCAAAGAAGCCCAAGGCATCAGTGAATGTCTCCTGCAAGGCTTTCAGACACACCTTCACCAGCTGCTTTATGCGCTTGGTTCAAAAGGCCTCTGGACAAGGGCTTTAGTGAATGGCACATATTGATCCCAAAGATGGTGAAACAAGGTATGGCCAGAAGTTCCAGGGCAATCACCATGAGTGTGGACACATCCACAGCCTACATGGAGCTGAGCAGTCTGAGATCTGAGGTCACAGTCATGTGCTATTACTGTGCAAGACACATAGTGCGATAAACCTCCTCCTGAGTATGTCAGAAACCCCGAGGGAGAGGTTGGCTGTGCTGGGGCTGAGGAGGTGACAGAGATGTTTAGGTTGAAGGTGCCTCAGAAAATGGGTTTATGTAATTGAAATTACACAATAGATATGAGTATTCACTAATTATTTTGGAAATTTTCCATAAACAAATCACCATAGGAGCAAAATTCAGAGACTAGAAAATGGTTCAAATAAATAAAGCTGATATAAGCATTCCCATGAAGGCATTTGTGTGAACATAAAATTTCATTTTATTTATTTATTTATTTATTGGCTACGATGGGTCTTCGTTGCTGTACGCAGGCTTTCTCTAGTTGAGGCGAGTGAGGGCTACTCTTCGTTGCGGTGCGTGGGCTTCTCATTGCAGTGGCTTCTCTTGTTGCGGAGCACGGGCTCTAGGCACGCAGGCTTCAGCAGTTGTGACGCACGGGCTCAGCAGTTGTGGCACGCGGGCTCTAGAGCGCAGGCTCAGTAGTTGTGGCGCACAGGCTTAGTTGCTTCGCAGCACGTGGGATCCTCCCGGCCCAGGGCTCAAACCCGTGTCCCCTGCATTGACAGGCGGATTCTTAACCACTGTGCCACCAGAAAAGTCCAAACATAAAATTTTAAATCAGTTGGGTAAGTACTTTGTAGCCCACTCCTCAATCACATGGTAGGTGTATGTTTAACTCCATAAGAAACTGTTAAAATGTCTTCCAAGTTCGTAATGCTCCACTTTTGCCAGAATTTGATTTTTTGCATGGGTTTATTCAGAATCTACCCTCCTTATAACAGAACATACTTGGAAATATTGGCCATGTAACCAAGGCTTTGACTGGACTGTCATATTTTACAGTGATGTGTATAAAATCAGATGTGTCCTGAGAGTTCAAGACACTAAGGTTGATTTTTATTGCCAATGGTTACAAAGACATCTCAGGGTAACTGGCCTGCATCCTGGCTCATGTGGTACCCAGCCTTACAGGAAAGTAAGGAAAGGCACTTCTTGATAGGACCAGGAACCTTAGAATATTTTATAGAAGAGATAATAATGAGAGAAGAGAGGAATTCACCCAAATCTATAGCTACTGCATATGAGGTCTGGTGGTAAGTTCTTGGCATGTCTTCCAAACCTCAAGAGGCTTTTAAGACTACAACCTGAGATTCCTTATGAAAAATTCAACCAAAACAAACTAAAATGTTCATGTGGTCAGTAATCATTCTTGCTGAACATGTGTGAATATCAGGCAAATCTAATTAGAACAGATGAATTTTGTAAAAAAGGATAACCTTACTTTGTTAAGGTTTGATCACAAGTAGGGTGACTATATGGAGAAATTTTATGTTTCAGTAGAAAACTACAGCCAATCCTTTTGGGTTATCAGATTCTAGCCCAGATAATTTTCTTAGAAGGTATTTATCTACCTGTAAATTCGTCTTGATCCTGCCGTTTCTCGTATTTAGTTGGTCCTTAACAAATTCTCACCTCTTGTAGCTTCCTTCACTATCTGGCTACGTCTCTCCAAAGTAACGTTCCGAATTTTATCCCACCCTCCAGAATTCACATCATGAAGAACCAAAACGTGACTGCCCAGATCCTCACTGTGACTCTAAGTTGTCTATAGCTGATCTTCCCACTGCCCCCCGACCTGGTACCTAATGAAGCCGTGTGAGCTGATGCAGGACAGCTTGACAAAAACTTCAAAGAAACTTCAGAAGATGGTATGCAAATAATCTTGGTGCCTGGAGCTGCTGCTGTGTAGGCCCCTCAGGAAGTTCACCTAATTTCTGCACCTTTTAGTCTCTGCTCCAGGAAATACCATGACTGTAGACAATCTTATCAAAATCTCTCTGATGTCTATGCCACCACCTGGAACATTCAGTAAATCCATCCAAGAAATCCATCAGACTGGCACTGATGCTGTCACTTCACCATCTAAAGATATTTTGTGCCAAATGTCTAGAAATTTTCTTGATTAGCTGCACTCTGGACTCAGAAATTGTCATTTCAGTCTGCCTCAACCATTAATCTTTGCTTTTATTTTACTCTCTTGATAATCCCCCTTATTGCAGGTTTAAAGGCTCACACCATACAAACAATATCCTCTACTATAAACTCTCAACACACAGTGCAGGAGGCCCTTAACAATCAAAAGACCACTGAACAAGAAATGGACTTCTATTGTACAGAGGAAAGAAGAATGCCTCTTCTTATCTTGAGCCAGAAAGGTGGATGGACAAAGACTCCATCCTTGATCGAACTTTAGTGAGGCTCCTCTGAGCTCTCTTCTTGAGGAGACCTCAACCTTGGCCTGCCTTTAGTGAGACTCCTGCTAAGTCAATTTACTGAGAATTTCTCCACCCTTGATATGTGATCAAATTCCTGATCTTCCACCTTTGAGATACAAGACCTTGACTGCATTTAGCAAGAACCTCTTAGGCCAGTTTAAGAAGATCCTCTGACCTCTGTTACCCCCTATAAGTGAGTTTCCATCTCATCACTCTGCCAGTTGGTATAAATCCCCACTTGTCCCTGTTGTATTTGGAGTTTAGTCCAGTCTGCCTCGTGTTGCAGTAGTATTGAATAAAGTCTCACTTGCTATTTTTATAAGATTTACAATTTGTTGTTCTTTAACCCAAGTTCTTTGCTTTCAAATTACACTGGTGGGGCAGGCATAGGATAGAGTTTCCCATTCCCAAAGTAAAAAAGCAAGATGATGTAAACAAGGTGTCAAGCAAGTCAGAAAGAAACAGAGCAAATTCTATTGGATTTTAAGATAAGAAAAAAAATGTACTGGCTCTATCAAGGAGGAAGAAATTTCCCTCTACGTTTCCAGGTCCTTCTGGCTGGTCTAAAAATTAAATTGACATGAGACAGATTAAAAGGAAAAATTCCAATAAACACTTAATAATATGTATACATGGGAGAGACCCAGGAAACCTGAGTAACTCACCTTAAATATCATCTTAAGCTAAAGAAGAAAGAGGAGGTTGGGGTTAGTGGTTTGGGACTTCAAAGGGGAAGAAGGCAATTCACATGAAAATGGAAAAGCAGATGTTTGATAAATAAATATTTGCTGGGCCAGTGGAGACAATGGGACACAGAGTGGACTCTGATCTATAGGCCCTGCTGAGTCTCCTGGCCCCCACACCACCACACCTAGCCCATGTTTTCTGCACATATTTCTGCTGACAGCTCTATTTTGGTAACAGGTCCTCTATCTAAATTCTATAGGTAGCTAAGGGGGAGGTCAAAATTTCTTCCTGACTCTTCTGTTCTTAAAAAGAATGACCTTAATTTACTCCTCAAGATAATGAGACACACCGGGGTGGCAAATTTTGCTCCCTTTCATCTGCATGCTCTGTCCTCTGGGCCCACCTGTCTGTGACCCTGGTACCTCAGCCTGTGCCCTCTGAACACCTGGTGGCAGTAGCAACCAAGCGAGCCACTCCGTCTGTCCCTGTCCTCAAATCAATCTTTCTCTACTTCATCCGATTTGGTTATTTCAGTCCAGAGCAGCATTGTGTCTGCTACTGTCAGACTCTCAAAACCCTTCTTGGCCTTCTATGCAATTGATGAGATTCAGGTCTTCAGACAAGAGGATCCTCCACAGGCCTTTCCTGTATGACCACATAGCTATTCCTGGTTCTGCTGAGATGGTTGACTGTATGAATCACATGCATCAACCCTTTAGCAAAAGTTTTTCCAGGCACACCCTTGGCTCTATTTCAAAAGCAGGTTATCTGGATAGACTGAGATGTTTCCAAAACTTCAGGATTTCTTTCTGCTTTTCTTAACAATTTTCTCTTCAGTTTACTTTCTCTTCTCATAACTGCAAGCATCAAGAAGAAATCAGGCCATACCTCCTTCAATACTTTGCTTAGAAATCTCTACAGCTAAACATCCAAAATCATCACCCTCAAGTTCTAATTTGTACACGCAACCTAATACTATTCAGAAAAGTTTTCTGCCACTTCATTACAAGATTCACCTTTCCACATGTTTTCAGTGGCATGTTCTCCATTTCCATCTGAGATATCACCAACATTCATTTGTTTATGCTTGTATATATATTTCTAAGATTACAGAAGCTTTCTCTCAGCTTTCCTCTTTCATTTCTGATCCCTCACCATAATCTCCATCAATGTACATTTTCTACCAACAGGTCTTCCAGTCTATCTGAGCTTTTCCTATTAAGCACACCAACACCAGCCTCTTTTCATCATCCAAATCTAAAAATATTTCCACATGTGTAGGTAAGTGTTAAGGGCCTTCCTCTTCCTGATACCAAAATCTTTATTATTTTCTAGGGCTGCCATATGAAATATCACACACTGAGCAGCTATATGCAATAGAAATTTATTATCTCACAGATCTGGAGGCTTGAAGGAAATGTGACGTGTCGGCCAAGTCGATTTGACGTGTTGGCCAAGTCAAACATAATTGTCCCTCACAGCCCTGTCTGTCAAGCCTCTCTCCGTGGCTTGACAATGACCAGATGCAATACAGAAAGTAAAAAGACAGCCCACATAATGGAAGAAAATATTTCCACATTATATATCTGATGAGTCTTTATTTATCCAGTGTATATCAAGAACTCTCATAACTCATCAACGAAAACAAACAACCCAATTTTAAATATGGACAAAGGACTTAAATAGACCCTTCTTTGCACAAGACATGAAAATGGTCAACAAGCCGATGACAAGACAGGAGGGAAATGCAAATTAAAACCGCAACGCAATAACTCCTTCGCACACTCTAAAATGGTTATAATCAAGAGAATTAAAAATAACAAATGTTGCCAACAATGCAGAGAAATTGGAACCTTTAAACATGGCTTGTGGCAATGGAAAAGGGTGCAACCTATGTTTACAATATGAATGTACAATTACCATATAGTTCAACACCTCCACTTCTAGATAGAGACCCCAAAGAACTGAAAACAGGTGTACATATATATTGATAGCCGCACTGTTCACAAGAGCCAAAAGGAAGGAACAATGCAGACGTCCACCAGTGGGTAAATGGATAAACATAATGGGGTTGATCCATAAACCGCCATGTTATTCTGCCGTGAAAGGAATAAAGTGAAATGGTGCAGCCCCTGTGGAAGATAGTACGGCAGCTCCTCAAAAAGGTAAACACAGAATTAACATATGATCCATCAATTCCACATCAGGGTATATACCCAAAAGACTGAAAGCAGGGATTGGAAGAGATACGGGTACACCCATACTCACAGCAGCATTAATCACAATAGCAAAAGGTGGAAGCAATCCAAGTGTCCATTGATGGATGAGTGGATAAACTAAATGTGGTATACACACAAAAGAATGTCATTCGGCCTTAAA
Organism: Balaenoptera musculus; assembly: GCF_009873245.2. NCBI lineage: Eukaryota > Metazoa > Chordata > Mammalia > Artiodactyla > Balaenopteridae > Balaenoptera > Balaenoptera musculus. The sequence goes on along the minus strand of NC_045804.1, from coordinate 59,596,552 downwards.
AATTAAGGAACTTCTGACACGTGCTACAACATACATGAACCTTGAAGTCATTAAGATAAGTGAAATAACTCCGTCACAAAAGGACAAAAATGATATGATTCCACTTATATGAGGTACCCAGAAAAGTCAAATTCAGAGAGAGAAAGTAGAATGTGGTTGCCAGGGGCTGAGGGGAATTCGTGTTTAATGGCTACAGAGTTTCACCGGTGAAAACTGAAAAGATCTGAATGTGGATGGTGAGGATATTTGTACAACAATGTGAGTGTGGTTAATGCCATAGAACGGTGTACTTAAAATAGTTTAAATGGTAAATGACCGGTACATTTAATCACACAGACACAAAATAAATGAAGTACTGATACATGTTACAATGCAGAAAAGCCACCCAGATCATACTCATCTTGTGTGCTTTAAATCCATCAAGGTTGTGAAAATGAGGGAAAGTACCAGTAATTGTTCCAGAAAAAGAAACCTGGATCAGAATGGGAAAAGACATTGCCCTAGAGCTGGAGCAGCTGGTGAAAGTTGAAGTGGGCCTATGGACTGGACCGCAATGCGGAAACCATCATAATTTCCTCATTTGGAGGTTACGTGTTGGTTCCCTGGAAGAGCGCCCCCGTTTTGGGTAAAATGCACTGGAGTATTTATTCTGTGTTCAGTGGCTAAAGCAGTAAAGCAAGGAAGGCTGGGTAATCTGAGTGTGCAGATACACAGTACCTTGTTCTGCTATTACAAGTTTCTGTAGGTTTGGAGTTACTGCAAAGTCAATAACTTTCCAAAACACCACGTCAAGACCACACCAGGAAGGCAGAGAAAATATCACACTTTCTTATAGAGGCCAAGCCTTAACCCAGATCCACTTCCCACAAAGTCAGGAACCTAACTGCCCTTATAGGAGTCCACACGGGATTGACAGGCACTGTGGGAAGATTCTAGTAGGAGACACTGCGTCTTTGGTGTTGCGGATGACCTAAATATGATAGAAACAGTGGGATTTTCGAGTTCCAGTTTTCTACCTCAGTCTACCAAAAAACTATTCGAAATAATAAATGAACTCAGTAAAGTTACAAAATCAATACACAGAAAATCAACTGCATTTCTAAACACTAATCATGAACCATCAGAAAGAGGGAGAAAACAAACAAAAGCTATTTACAATTCCATCAAAAAGAACAAAATACCCAGAATAAATTTAACGGAGGACGTGAAAGACCCGCACACTGAAAACTTTAAGGCATTGGTGAAGAAGCTGAAGACACAAATCAACGGGAAAATATCCCGCGCTCATGGAACGCAAGAATTCATATTGTTAAAATGTCCATGCTGGGCTTCCCTGGTGGCGCAGTGGTTGAGAGTCCGCCTGCCAATGCAGGGGACACGGGTTCGAGCCCTGGCCTGGGAAGATCCCACGTGCCGCGGAGCAACTAGGCCCGTGAGCCACAACTACTGAGCCTGCGCGTCTGGAGCCTGTGCTCCGCAACAAGAGGCCGCGATAGTGAGAGGCCCGCGCACCGCAATGAAGAGTGGCCCCCGCTCACCGCAACTAGAGAAAGCCCGCGCACAGAAACGAAGACCCAACACAGCCATAAATAAATAAATAAATAAATAAATAAATAAATAAATAAATAAATAAAATTTAAAAAAAATGTCCATAAATAAATAAATAAATAAATAAATAAATAAAATTTAAAAAAAAAAAATGTCCATGCCTCCCAAAGCAATGTACACAGTGAGCGTAACTCCTACCGAAATTCCAAGGGTATTTTTCACAGAAACAGAGCAAATCCTCCTAACATTTGTGTGGAACCACAGAGGACCCCGAAGGGCCAAAGCGACCCTGAGGAAGGAGACGGGGCTGGAGGCATCTCGCTCCCTGACTTCACACTCTGCTGAGAAGCTACAGTCCCCAAACAGGGCAGAACCGGCACAAAAACAGGCACACGGTCCAGAGGGACGGGACAGAGAGCCCAGAATCCAACCCACACGGGGTGGGGGGGGTGGGGGGGTCCGTTAAGTTACGACAAGGGGGCCACGGACACACCGAGGGGAAGGACAGGCCCCACAATAAATGGTGCTGGGAAAACTGGACACCCCATACCACATGCTGGCTACACAGCACACCGAAGTGACTAAAAACCCAGCTTTCCACACCAAGCCCTTCCTGGGTCGCAGGAAGACGGACCCCCTCAGCCGTCCGCCGCCCACAGGAAGCTTCTCCCCACTTCTTCTCACCCTTTCCTCCCGGCGTCGCCTGGGTCCTCAGGAAACCCAGCTTCCGTCAGCGTGGACACAGCCCTGCGTCGTCCTGAAACCGAAAGCCCAGCGAGTCCTAAGGAGACTGAGTTCCTGTCAGCAGAGACGCTGAGCCGGGCGTCCCAGCCGAAGCCTCGGCTGTGCCTGAGGAGACACAACTGCTCTCAGCTGCAGGCAGGGAGGGGGAACACGCATGCGCTCTGGGTCAGAGAGGCCAGCTCAGCGCCACCGTGTGGTCAGTGCAGGAACTGCAGGCCGTGCGTCCCTCACAGTTCACGGGACACAGCGCTCCCTGCAGGCAGAGCTGCGGAACCCATTCAACTTTGGGCGTCCACTGAAATGGAGACTGTGTCCCATAACTTCTCCAAAAATAGTTAAGGAACCGTTAACTGGAAACCGTATGACATGAAATGGAGGTAGACACGAACTTTACAACTTATGCCAACTCATTCAAAATTATTCTTAGACACATTTAAAAGGCACAACTTCAAAATTATAGAAGAAAACATAGGAGAAAATCTACATGAACTTGTGTTTGGTTAGGTAGATCATGAGCTTTGAGTTTTAACACACAACACCAAAAGGAAATCGACAGAAAAAGAGAAAGTAATAGCATGGACTTTATAAACTTAAAGATTTCTACTCTGTGAAAGACCTTATTCAGAAAATCAAAAGACAAGCCAGAAGCTGGGAGAAAAATATTTGAAAACACATATCTAATAAAGGATTTGTCTCAAATATACAAAGACCTCTAACACAAACAACCCCACTAAAAATAGGTAAAGATATGAACAGACACCTGGACAAAGAAGATATACAGATAGTATTTTAAAAATGCTCAATATCATACACCATTAGGGAATTACGAATTAATACAATGAGATATCACTGTACATCTATTAGAACTGCTGAACCCCAAGAAAATGACAATACCAGTTACTGCAGGGTGAGGAACAACAGGAACTCTCCCTGCTTACTGGTGGAATGCATGTTCAGCTAATTTGTAAGACTGTTTGGCAGTTTTTTCCAAAACTAAACAAGTCTTACCTTGGGATCCAACAATCGTGCTTCCAGTATTTAGGCAACTGCTTTGAAAAACTATATCTAAACACAAACAAGGATGGAATTATGCATAACAGCTCTACTCATAATGGCTAAAAACTGGAAGAAATCAGGATGTCCTTCAATAGATAAATGCATAAGCAAACTGGGGGTACATCCATGTCATGGGGAACAGAATATGCCACCCCAAAATGCTCTTAGGCATAGGTATTATGTTGATCTGATTGGTTTTTTATAATAAAATGACCCTGAAGAATTTCAGAAAACTGAGTAGAGTTTGCCCTTTTTGAGGGACATTTACATTTATAAGGGGAATCTCCATTTCAAGGGTGTGTCCCTTTCTGTAGAAAGATGATTATATAGAAGGATGATTAAATAGAATAGAATAGAAGGATGATTAAATCTCAAGAAACCCTCATCAATGGAGAAGTCCTGAGTTAAATCTGCATAGTAACCATGCCCTTGTTTACTGTGCATTGCATGATAACCTGTCATAACCGGCTTCTCCCCTTCCCCCAAAGTCTTGTTTTGTTTGTTTTTAGCTGAAGATGGTATTTAAGGTGATGGCTTGGTCCATTTCAAGGAGTTAGTTTTCCTGGGTATCTCCTAGATATACAAGAGGTATGAGTGTTATTAAAATTCTGTTTGTTTTTCTCCTATTAATGTTTTATTACATGGAGGATCTCAACCAAGAACCTAGAAAGGTAGAGGGAAAACTGTTTTTCCTCCCATGCACATGCAATGGAACACGACGCAGCAATAGAAAGAAATGAACCATCAACCCACGGAAAGACATGGATGAATCTTAATTAAGTGCATATTGCTAAGTGAAAGAATCCAGTCTGAAGAAGCTGCACGGAGTATGACCCCATTTAAGACACTCTAGGAAAGGCAAAGCTACATAGATGATAAGCAGACCATGTGTTGGGGGGTTTGAAGTATTCCATGTGACACTTTAGGACGGATACTTGTTGCTAAGCATTTGTCCAAATCCATAGATTTGTATAGCTCAAGGGGTCAATCATAATCTATTCAAATTTAGTATTTGGGGTGTAGGAGTGTTGCAGGATGGGATACACGATGTGACAGAATCTAACTGTATTAGAAATGTATGGAAAAAACTGTCAAGGGTGGGGGCAAAGGTGCTGACCTAAGTTACCTGTGGAAATGAATGGAATCTGTAGACTAAAGGCAAAATGGACCGGACATAAACAGTGGGCTTTATTTTATGAAGTTCTTTCCAGGGTGTAGTAGCTAACAATTCTGAAACCTCTGCACATGTAACCTAGAAAGGAGCAATGCATAGATAAATGGCAGATGGTGGGAGCCAGGCTCCTCGCTGTGGGAGTGGGAAGTTACAGGTAAGCAAGGGGAGAGCCTCTGCCCTCGTAATCCTGGATCTGGGCTTCCTGGGAGGATGGTGTCGAGAGTTTACTGGCTGGGGAAATGCACAGATCTTTACCCTGGGAAGGTCCTGCAGAGGTAGGAACATCACACCCCATCTTTCCACCCCCATGAGCTAGAAACAATCAGACCTCCGAAATCAGCCAAATGCAGCTTTTAAGACATTCTCGCCCCCAGATAAAGGAGCGTGAGGGTCTTGAATTACCCCTAGGCTGTCCAAGAATCCAGGCCCTGGGGGGTGGAGCCAGGATGGGGGTGCCTGGGCCTCTGACCAGCAGCTGGTTGGAAGAAAGGAGGCCAGTCCTGAGGGCAGGGGTTCCCTGAAGCCTGTGAGTCCTGGTGCCCTGATGGGATTCATTCCCAGTGGGGACATCTGCAGGGCCTGCAGTGGTTCTATTTTCCACCCGGCCCCTTTTGATGAAGCCACAGCAACACTGGGCCCAGAAGTCTCCTGGTGGTGTCTCAAACTCTGACACAACAGCTTTACAAGGAAATAAGAGAATGTGCTTCGGAACCTTCCAAAATGAGGGAGAGAAGAGTGAAATTGAAAGAGAAGAATCCGAGGCGCTTTTCCTATAAGGGCCCCTGTTGGGAGAGGCAGGGATGGAAAAGCAGGGAACTGGTGGACGGCAGCCCTCCCTCGCACGTGGGCCATTTTGGACCACAGAGGACCTCGTTCCTGACTGAGTACGCCCTCCTGGAGGAGGGCGGTCCCAAGAACCACACGCATCTCCTGGTTTGGGGTTGGGGTGGGGGACCCCTCACCCAGCACATGTGTCTCCAGGGTGGGGTCTGGGTTGGGGTGGGGGACCCCTCACCCAGCACGTGTGTCTCCAGGGGACACTCTGGTCATGTGATACATCAAAGGCCACCTCCAAGGGGACCCTCCCATGAAGACCTCTGAGAGGTGGGTCCAAGTGGGCTGGAAGGAGAGGGTGCAGGTCTTACCGGGAGGGATGCCATCTCTGGGCCCCTCCAAGTGTCAAGGACTCAGACGTTTCCAGCTGCTGGACCCCATCCCTCCCCTGCTTGCCTGACCTTCTCCCCCAGCAAGTGTCTCCTCAGCCTCCACACCAGGATAAGGGAAGCTCCTTAATGCATCAGTAGATCAAGGAATTCTCGTTGGCCACCCAGGGGCACAGGCTCTGCCCAGGCCCTGGTCCTCCAGGTGTGTGGAGCCGAGCAGGCATCAGGGATCAAGCCCTGGGCCAGTCACTGGGGAGACAGAAAACCCCCAGTCTCTGTGATCAGACAGAGGAGTGCCTGGGAGGGGGATTGAAGGGGACCACTGACCCCAGACCCAGCACTGACCAGAGCGCTGAGCACTGACCCAGACCTCTGACCACACCCAGAGCCAGCCCAGCCCCAGAGCACCCAGGACTGGGGTCCATAACCATGCGGACACCTTTTCTAAGGAACACAGGCCTGGGAGTGCCCTTCCCACACCACCCCCTCGCAGCCCCAAAGTGCCCAGCGACCCCACACGTTCTAGTAGACAGGTTGGCACCCTGGATGGGTGACGGGCTGAGAAAATATCAGCCAGTGGCGGAAACGACCAGAAGACGCCCCAGACCTTTGGGGGCAGCTGTCCTCCTGTTACCGAACCAAACTTGTGTCTGCTCACCCGTGCAAGAATAAAGCCAATCTAGTGACACCAGGTTGTGGTGAAGGAACCTGCAGTGTTTATTGTAAGGCAGCAGATAAGGAGGCCAAGGCAGCCAATGCTCAAAACGCCAGAACTCCCCAGTGGGTTTCAGGGAGGCATTTTTACTTTTTAAAATTTTTTTATTTTTATTTTTATGTTTTTATAAATTTATTTATTTATTTATTTATTTATTTATTGGCTGTGTTGGGTCTTCATTGCTGCGCACGGGCTTTCTCTAGTTACCGTGAGCGGGGGCTACTCTTCGTTTTGTTGCGTGAGCTTCTCATTGCGGTGGCTTCTCTCATTGCGGAGCACCGGCTCTAGGTGCACGGGCTTCAGTAGTTGTGGCTCGTGGGCTGCAGAGCGCAGGCTCAGCAGTTGTGGCGCACGGGCTTAGTTGCTCCACGTCATGTGCGATCTTCCCGGCTCAGGACTCGAACCTGTGTCCCCTGCATTAGCAGGCGGATTCTTAACCACTGCGCCACCAGAGAAGTCCCAGGGAGGCATTTTTAAAGGCCAAGTGAGGGAGGGGAGTCACAGGGTGTGGGATCAGCTTGTGCACAGTTCTGATTGGCTGATGATGAGGTCACAGGGCGGGCTCACAGGGGTGAACATTATCGATTCTCAGACTCCAGTAGGTCTGGGGGCTACATGCTCATGGTCATCAGTAGTTAACTTCTTCCATTTGGTGGGGGTTTCAGCATCTGTAAAACAACTCAGGAATGTGCCTCAGATGCTATCATCTAGGTACTTCAGGGAGGAGCTACAGCAGAGGACATGGGGAGGGGTCCGTCCCAGGAAGGCCCCATAGGATCCTGCTGGGTTACACTCCCCGACCCCATGAGTCCTCCCGCCTGGACCTGGAGCCCTGGAGCACCAGCCAGGGCTGGTGAGAAGCACTAGCTGAGAGCTCCTCTTTGCCTTGTAGATGATCTTTCCTTTCTCAGACATGACTTGGAGTCTCGGAAAGAAATGCTGATTCTGTGAGATTGGCTTTTTCAAGTGGTTTCCTTCCCTCTGGTCCTGAAGCAGAAGGTTGGGGCCAAAGATGACTTGATGTTACCAGGGATGGGCCAGAGCGGGGAGAAGTCGGACCTGGGGCAGTTTGCTGCTAGAACTGGAATTTCTAGTCATCGGTTTATGACAGGAGGAGGTGGGGTAGCGGGAGGCCAAGGGGGTCATTTCAGCACCACGGATGTCTCTTTGTGTCAGAGCCACACACCCAGGTAGCTCTGCTCTGCGGGCTGGATCCCCTTAGAAATTACATCTGGGCTCCGAGATTGTTAGTTCTCCATTCCAGCTTCCATGCCAGCGACCCATCTGGTTGCGCTCAGGCCGCGTACGTGCCATGGACGGAGGCCAGCCCTGGGGTTGATCGCCACCTGGCAGCAGGAAGTGTGACCCGAGCCGTGGAGGGGAGTTTATAGGAGGTTCTCGGCTACAGGCCAAGTCGCTGGGCTGTGATTTGCTGCTCCGTAAGTCGTGGCTTTATTTTCTGGAAAACTTACTTGTGGGGGCAGCCTTCTCTGTCAACTCAGATTTTCAAAAATATCTACTTTGATTTGCTGCCAACTAACGTAATATGATAGAACCCAATTTGATCTTATTAACGTTGATGAGGCTGAATTAGCTAACGTCAGGCCCATTTCCAAAGTGCACAAAGGTTGCCGAGGAGGGGACCCCGTGAAAGCACTGCACTGGAGGCCTCGTCTCTGCCGAAGCCCCCGGAGACCTGGAGACCCGGGGTGCAGTTTGCAGAGACCACCGATGCCCTTGTTCCTCGGACAGTGAGAAGGACACCAGCTTGAGTCACGGCTGCCAAGCACCTGGCACGGAGCCTGGGAAATCCCTTGCCCACCGGGGCCATGGCACGCATGTCTGCAAGATCAGGCCACAGCTCACTGAACAACAGTGCCAGAACGGCTCTCGGACCCAAGGAAGCAGCCCTGACACCACCTGCCCTGTCTGCTGGGCTTTTTGATTTCTCAGATCCTCTGCTCACAGTTTCCCGGTCTCTTCCTCTGGTCACCGCTGCCAGCATGCCTCTCCTACAACAGCAGATGCCTCTTGCCTTCCATTCTCTGTGCTCCAAGCCGTGCTGCAGCTGAACTTTTTATAACAGAGCACAGCGAACAAGTGCCTGGTGAGCGCATTGTGAGCAAAGCGGCGGCCTTACTGTGACCCTCGGGATGTCGTGTGGCTCCTTAGGGCTTCCTGGATGTCTGGGCCAGCTGCACACGGGCGTCACCTGGTCACGTGCACGTAGGCGAGGGCCTGCTGTTCCTTGCCCTCGTTTGTCTCATCAGACAAAGCGTCTGATCTCAGGGAGGCTGCGCACCTGTACGCCAGGTGACCATCTCCTGAGGTTCACAACCGAGAGGGACAGATGCCACTGGGGCCTTGTGTCTGAGTCAGAGAGAGAGCCGACGCCTCCAACACTGCAGGCTCCCTGAGGGCAGGGTATCCCGCCTCCCTGCCGGGACCGGGCGTGTGCTCTTCCACAAGGAGAGGAGCCCACACGACGGACCCTTTATTTGGAAAAGATAAGCAAAATCCGGTGAAGCAATTTGATACCTATTAAGATGATATCTTCATCCCGAATACCACCCGAATGTATTTTTTAGAAGGTTAATGTTATTTATCATAGCTTAAAAAATGGAATAGCCAGCAGCATGGCACGAATAAAGGAACGCTCTGGAACCTTTGCACACAAAGAGAAGATGCTCACGTAACGGTGCTACTGAGATGAGAAGAACACAAAGACTGTAGAATAGATGTGAAGAGGTGCCTGGTTCTGCACGTGCAGGACAAGTTACGTGACAATTGCGGACCAAGTCTGGGGACGGGCCAGGGGTTCTGATGTCAGGCAACGGTGACCTCAAGTAGGGGCCAGGTTTCCATGGGGAACGCCCATCTCCCCCCAAACCTAGATGTGCTTCCTGAGAGCAGTGAACACAGGAAGGTAGTGTAGGAGACAAAAGAACTCATTCATGGGCTCAACATCCCCAAGACCACTTGGCCTTTGTCCTCCAGCCACAGATCTAAGCATCTATTAAACAGGAGCTAACCAGGGCCACAGCCAAACACAGAAGCTGCCACACAGTAGGTGCTCAATAAAGAACCGTTGAATTAATGGAGCTGCTCCTAAGTGGGGTCCGAGTAAGGGATCTGACACATCTCACTGCCCTTTATTGACTGAAAATGTCAGCCCGCTAACGAGGTCTAGGTAGATTAATTATAGAATTTAACACATTTATGTTAAAAGGCTTTGCAAAGAGTGTCTTGATAAAGAACACACAACACCTGTCACGTTCATCATCCTAAAGATCGACTCATGTGCATTGTAGCCACTTAATAAAAAGCTAGCATTTACTAGATGTTAATTATTAGCAGGTGACAGCCGGAAGCAATGTTCTACACATGCATATCTACTCACGTGCTAGAGCATGGATACAACCATCTCTCTGGATGCAGCAAAAGACACACAACATGAGTTGCCAGCTTATTTCTAGAAGTTCATGATCACATGGTGGGGGCACGGGAAGAAGAGGAAAAAACTTTAAACTATGGTCCTTTATTCTTAGAGACCTCAGTCCCCCAGCCACAGGGACATGCTTCGTTGAAATAATGGCTAATGTAGGTAAAAATGAAAGAGGAACTTTGACTTACCCAGGAAAGTCCAAATCAGATGTTTTCCAGTTTGAAAGCATGTGAAGCAGGTGTTTTCAGAGTAGGTGTGCATCTGGGACCAGGGTGGGTGTCCACCAGCATGGAGGAGATAGGCCCAGGGCAGGGGGGACATAGGGCTGCTCTCCCAGTGGCCTGCAATGGACGCCAGCGTCCCCAAGACTTCACTGAGACCCCAGCCACCCGCATGGAGTAAACCCCTCAAGGCAGGCTCTTCAGATGCGGCTCTCAAGACAGCACCAGGCCGTGTCTGCACCCTCCAGGGCCCTTCGAGGAGCTGCAGCTGAAGGAGCTCATGCTGCCTCCCTGCCCCTCCCCACACGGGTCCTGCACCCCATCCCCACAGCCTTTGCTTCTCTCTGCGGAACAAGCTCCCTCTCGCCCACGGGTCTCTTCCAAGGCAGCGATGCTGGGAAGTCTGGTACTCAGACCCAGAAGGAACCAGCAGGGAGGTTCTGTGGAGGCATCACTGATGATCTCCCCAGATTGAAAACGCTCACTTGGGAGAAAAGGGAACTCCTGTGCACTGTTGGTGGAAGTGTAAATTGGTGAAGCCACTGTGGAAAACAGTAGGAAGGTACCTTAAAAAATTAGAAATAGACCTACCACATGACCCAGCAATCCCACTTCTGGGTATGTATCCAAAGGAAATGAAATCAGTATCTCAAAGAGATATCTGTGCCCCATGTTCATGGCCGCGTTACTCGCAAAAGCCAAGATACGGAAACAACCTGTGTCCATCGATGGATGAGTGGATAAAGAAAACGTGAGATATGTATATATACATATATATAGAAATATAATGAAATACTCAGCCGCCCGAGAGGAAGATTTTCCTTTACGCTTCTAGATTCTTCTGGTTGGTATAAGAATTAAATTGACATGAGGCAGACTAACAAGAGAAAATCAAACAAACTTTAATAACATGTATCCATGGGAGAGACCCAGGGAAACTGAGTAACTCGCCAATGGCCAAACCTTCACCTTAAATACCATCTTCAGCTTAAGACCATAGAGGATGTTGGGTAGGGATTTGGGGCTTCAAAGGGAACGCAGACAGTTCACCCGGTGACAGACATGCAGATGTTTGGTAAATCGCCGTTTCCTGGGCCCTGCAGAGAAAGTGGGACGCAGACTGGACACTGGTCTCCAGGCTCTGCTGAGTTTCCCCACCACACATAACCCACGTTCTTTGCAGATTTCTCTGGTGACAGCTCTGTTCCAGGAACAGACCCTTTATCTAAATTCTACAGGCAGCTAAGAGGGAGGTAAAAAAAAAAAAAAAAAAACACTTCCTGAGTCTTCTGTTTCTTAAAATAATCAGCCTAAATGAATCCTCATGCCAGAGAGACACATTCTGGGATGACAGATTTTGCTCCCCTCCACAGTCAAGGAGCTCAGGCCCCCTGGCTGGCAGTGCTCCTCACAAATGTACATTTCTAGCCCCAGCACCTCCATTCCCAGGTCCCTTTATCTGAAGCCTCGGACAGGGGTCTTCTCCAGGCGCCTCTGTGAGGCCTCCTTCGGGGAGGAGGGGAAACCTTGAAGGCACTTTCCCCACTCTGACTTGGTACCCAGGACGTTTCCACTCCGAGCCCACCCCCTCACACCTACCCTCAGCCTTGGGTCCGTAGAACCGACAGAGCCTTTTGCTGAGCTCCCCCCTGCAGTAAGACGACCCCCACGCGGCTCTGCTCTACCTAGCCCTCAACAGGCGCACCACTTCCTGGGGGAAAATGGAACAGCTGTAGATGCTTGCGTCGTTCATCACAGTAAGTGATTAAAGCTTTAGCGCTTCCATTTGTGGCTTGTGGCTTTAATCACTTACACCTAACAGCTCAGCTCCCTCTCAGCTGAGCTCCGGACGCCCCGGACTTGCCCTTGTGCCTGTAGCCAGAGAAAGCAGTCAGTTCGCAAGGGCTCGTGTGATGAGATTAGGCCCACTGGGGTCTTATCCCTCCAAAGGTCATTGATCAGGAACTTTAGTGACATCCGCAAAATCCCTTCGCTCTGTAAAATGACATAATCACAGAAGCGGCAGCGGGGCAACCACGCTGGGAGGCAAACCTCTCCGTGTTGCCAGCTATCCACGGAGGCCGCTGTGCACGGCCTGCTGGGCCTTCAGCAGCCTCCTTATCCTGTGCCCCAGCCCTCAGACTACCCGGGGACATACTTGCTCACGGCATGATTAGGACGACCAGAACAACCAAGGAAAGATTCTGAGCAGTGTTGAATTTACGGGCTTGGCCAGCGGCCGTGCTGCAGGGACCACACAGCTGGGTGGTCCCCTGGTCCAGCAGCACCCCCACGAGAGCCCCGGTCCCCTACAAACATCAGATGACCTAGGGCACCACTCATCTACTGAACTGAGAGTTTAGTGCCTGGAACCCTCAGCAGGACAAGATCATTTGTGGGCCATAATTTTATACAACTATACCACATGCTTCTCTGTACAGATCAACACTTTCATACCCTATCTGCCCTGTTCGGGCCGTATAGATCGACCTCATGTTGTACATCGGAGGTGCCAGTATGACAACTGTCCTGTTATGACGATTTACATCCAAACCACGTGTAGGTGATCATGCCAGTAAGAGTCTTCCTACTCAGGTGAGCGTCTTTCTCTAGAGGCAGGGGTGGCATGAAGGAAAATTTACGGGTCAAATCCATACACATTGTAATATTACTATGTACCGCCAAATGGCTCCTCAAAAAATAGCACTCATATGTACTCAAAATAGCGTAGAAGTATATATATTTACCCATGGTTTGACCACCCCTGGATATTGCTGACCTTCTCAGTTGTTACCCATCAGACAGGTAACGAGAAGTGCAAGTAGCTTTAGTTTACATTTTCCAGGTTAGTAATCGTTTCGTCATTGTCCAGTTGGGAAAACAGAAACCGTACCAGTTAGTCTAACAGAGACCAGGGCACGTAGGGAGCTGGGGAAGCACGCAGCGGGGACCCGAGACAAGAAAGGCCACACTCGGGGAGCTGGCGCCGCCCGCGAGGCCGCAGAAACAAAGGACAGGGCTCGGGCTCGCAGAGGCCATGCCCTTGGGGAAGGGCCGTCACCTGGCAGAGCCGGGACGCAGACCTTGGAGAAGGTCCTGCCCAGGCGAAAGGTGGGATTACAGAGGTTCTCGAAGAAAACATAGGAGTGCGTCTTCTTTCTGTTACAGCATCTGTGAATTTGGTGTCAGAAAAGCGTTCTCCAATGGGACCCCAAAAAATGCAATAACCATAAAGTAAAAGATTGCTAAATTGGACTTTGTTAAGATTAAGAACTTTAGGTAAAAACAATAGACACAAACGGGAACGATGCATTTGCAATGCATTTATCCCATAGAGGATTCATACCCAGAACGTCTAAAGAACTGCTACAAATCAATTTTCTTTTTAAAGAGAGCCCAATTAAAAATAATCAAAAGTTTGAACAAGCCCTTCAGAAAAGATGATATCCAAATGGCTTAGAAGCCTCGGACAGCCAATCCTACAACATTACTGTTCAGGAAATTCAAATGAATATGTCATACACAGCACACACATCAGAATGACTAAAATTAAACAGACTAAATAAAATATTTTAAAACTGGCAAGATAAGCATCGCTGATGGGAGTGTAAATTAGTACAGCAACTTTGGAAAACTGCTTGGCAGTATTTATACAGCTGAGCATACATACGTACCCCCTCTGACACAGCCCGACAGAGACTATGGCTTATGTCCAAGAAAAGACGTGCAAGTACGCAAAAGCTAGAAAAATTAATTAAAAATTTTATGCCAGTAATCGAACAGACACATATATTTTGATGTATTCAAACAATAGTGCATAGCAATGATGAAATGAGTGATTCCTGCACGAAATAATATGGATGAGTTTCACAGACATAACCTTGAGTGGAAAAGCTAGATATAAAAAAGTACCTAATGTGTGTTTGCATTGCTTGGAGGTCGAGAAACTGGCAAAGCCCAATAGAGAATGCAAGTGTGGCTAGCTTTGGGACAGGGTGAGGTTCATTAAGAGGGCACGGAGTGCCTTCCTTTACCTGAAGCACCGTATTGTCTGCTCGTTGTTCTAGCTTGAGTCCTCCTGTTTGTTTCTTAACTCTTCACATTCATCAGTATTCCAGCAGACTTTATTGACTCTAAGCTAATTGTAACGGGAATACTTCTGTTTCGTAATTTCCGTGTTCAAAGAGAAACATGCTTGATCTTATTCGTATGATAAGATCAGCCTATCCCTACTTATTCCAAAGTCGTAAAAACTTAAGGATGCATTTATAATTGCAAATTACATTAGAGATGACGGGGGTGGGGGGGAGGCGGTGGAGGGGTGAGAGGTCACCTGTAAATACTGATGAGTACCTGTCTAATTGTTGCCAGCAATTGGATGAAGAGACCACATTGCTGGGGGGTCGTCAATTGTAACGAGCTCAGATACACTTTGATTCCTTATCTTCCAAAAGTCGTTCTTTCTGAACAGCCAACTTATTTCTGTGAATGCAGAATTTAGTAAGTAATGCAATATAAAGGAAAAAGAATAAGCTTAAAGTTGGTAATCTCAGTAGGATATTCATTCTGGGTTGTTCTTTATTCTATCCAATATAACCCCATTGGACCATCCATAAAGTTAATACTGAGTGGATATTTGTTGATTTTCCACCCTGCTCTGAAGAACAGCTGCGTCGTCTGATATCTCATTGCTGAGAAAGAGCACAAACGCTGAGCGCTATAAATACTGACGACTCGGCACGTCCATTAAGGGTAGGTGGCTGTGCGCAGCTCCTGGAGTTAATTAACCAAGTGCTCAAGAAACCCTTGACTTTACTGTCCACAGACCAAGCAACACCATCTAGTGACTAATGATTTCCTGCCCTCTGCTGGTTCCAGTAGATATATTCCAGGAAAAAGGCTTCAGGGTAGAATTTTTCTGGATGTTTCCTCTTAAACACAAAACAAGCACAAATAAAATAAAAATATGACAATTCTTGATGTATATCCTTAGTCAAATATTCAAAGAGCAGAAAGCATTCTGATGCCATACGAGATGTCAGATCTACCCTGTTTTGCCCTTCACATCATTCGAAGCCATCAAAACGTTTCACCCAGAATCCAAGGCTCCCAGTTAACAGTCAGCTTATAATGGCGCCTCTTGTGGGAGTGGCTTTCTCGGGCCCCGTGCCCCACACAGGGCCTCGTCCCCAGAGGCCCCAGTAGAGGAACTCTATTCAAAGGCAGAAAAAAAAAAAAGAGGAAAAAAATGCTGTCTGCCCCTCTGTTCCACTGGCTGTGCGTCTCTCTCTGTCTCTACATGTGTGTGTGTATGACTCTATGTACAGATGTGTGTGTACGTGTCTACCTGTCCGTCTGTTTTACTGTCTGTCTGTCTGCCTCACTTGTCTGTTAGTCCACCTGTATCTCTCGATCCATATTCCTGCCCGTCTGTCTCTATGTGTCGTCCATCTGTCTTTCTGTCTGTCCTTTTGTTAATATATCTGTTTATGTGTCCGTCCTTCTGATGCTATCTCTTGGTCCATCTATCAGGCTGTATGTTTTTTGTTCTGTCACTTTACCTATCTGCCTCTGTGTCTGCTTTTTCTGTCTGTCTGTCTGTCTGTCTATCTATGTACATATCTATCTATCTTTTTTCCTCACTGAGCTGTCCCGTGTGTGTGTGCAATGCATACACTGATAAAAACCTGTTCTTTGCTGGGCAGGACACGTGGACCCAAAACCTCTCCTCGTCGGGCCATCCCTCCAGATCCAGGTGCTGCCTGTTCTCTGAGCCCAAATCCGCCCAGTTCTGCCCCCAACACTCAGTTACTGGCCCACCTGCTCCCACAGGCAACCCCTAGCCTGACTTCTATCCCCACAGAGTCATGTCTATCCTAGAACTCGAGCACGTCTCCATTTGTGACTGTGAGGCCCCTTCACGTTGGTGCACGCATCAGGGGCTGCTCTTTTGCACTACTGTGTAATACGACGTACACTGTTGTGTGTGTGTTTAGGGCGTGTATGTGTTTGTGTACATCTTAGGTGTGTGTGCACGTGTATGTGTGGGTCTGTATGTGCTTATGTGTGTGTGATGGAAGGAGGCCGCACCACCCTTTCAAACACTTTCCAGCTGGCCAGTAGGTTCACAAAACAACGTTGCTGGTGTCTGCAGGAGCAGCTCCCATCTGGGCCCCGGGCATCCCAAACCATACTTGCCATACATGCTGCGGATCCCTCCCCACGGAGCCCGCAGGCAGCAAGGAGAGGCAAGAGGCCTCAGCAGTTGCCATTGCTGTGCACGGCTGAGTAGGTTGGGAATGGCACCCTGGGGTTGTACAGTACACAGCCTCGGGCCCTGCCCTGGCCCAGAGCTGTGGTCGCCAAGCTCCAGCTCACTTTCTGCACTGGGCCTCACTAGGGAATCGGAACAGCCCCAGGCCTCAGCACTGAAGCAGCATCGATCCGGGAAGGGAAAGGAAGAGCCCTTCAGCGTGCGGGCCTGACCCAGGGCCTCAGAGAGCCTCATTCCTCATGTGTCGGAAACTGAGGTTTCAGGGAGGATCTGGGGCCGGCAGGTCACCCCGAGAGGATGGTGCCAGGATCCAGGCAACTGGTGTGCTCCTTTTGGTGCAGCCAAACTCTCTGCCTGTTGGAGGAGCCTTCATGCAGCACCCCCAGTGGACCCATCAGGGTCAGGGAGCCCAGGTCACCCAGACCCAAAGCCCAGGGGACTCTAAAGTTTTGTGCAGGTAGAGAAGGGCGAGGGGGCCCAGGGGACCAGAGAGGAGATAACTGCAATCATCCAAGTCAGTGAGGACAGTGGCCTGGAACGGGTGGTGGCAGCGGGATGGAGAAACGTATTGGGGCTGAAAACAAATTTTAAAAATTTAAAGGTCAGGGTATTGCACTAGAGTGGGAGGTGAGGGAGAGAAAGGGTGCATCAGAAACGAGGTGCAGAGGTCTGGCTTGAGCACTGAGAGGCCGGCCCGCTCCTTCCTCTCCGTGAGCCTCAGTTTCCTCATCTGTAAAGCGTTGTTGACATTCTAAGTTCTAACCATCCTTGTCAGCCACTCATCACTGAGTTCTCCCATGTGTATGTGCTATGGATATGTTGATAAACTTCTGCTTGTTTTTCCCTTGTTCATCTGTCTTTTGTCAGTCCACTTTGCAGGGTACCAGCTGAAGGACCTAGGAGGATAGACGGGAAAACAATCTTTTTCCTCTCCTACATCAGAGAGGGGCTACCTCGGCTCGACACCTCTGTAGGGAACGCCGGCCACCTAAACTCACACCCGGAATGGGTTATAACCGTGTGAGAGAGCCAGAGCAGGGGGTCAACACACAAACCTCTGGGGCTCCTTCCCCCCAGGCAGAAAAACAGCAGTTCTCAAGGTGAGGCCCCCATAACTGCTTAACATCACCTGGGAACTTGTTAGAAATGCACATTTGGGGACTGCCACCGGCCAGATGAATCAGAACTCATGGTGCTGTGAGTTTAAAGAAGCCCTCTGGGAGGTTCTGATGTAGCCCACGGCCTGTTTCTGTATGGCCCTTTAGCTAAGAATGGTTTTTGCATTTTTTTAATGATTGTGGGTTGGGGGCAGAATCAAAGGAAGAGTCATAGTTTGCGCCATGTGAAAAATATATGAAATTCGGATGTCAGTGTCCATAAATGAGGTTTTATTTGAACACAGTAACTAATAACTAACGGGTTTGCTTTCATGCTACAACAGAGCCACGCCGCTTCCAGAGACCTCACGGCCACAAAGCCTACGGTATTTATTCTCGGGCCTCTGTCAGCAAAGTTCCCCTGTCCTGCCTGACAGCAGCAAGCCTGTCTCCAAACCACTGGGCCTGCAGGGCCTGAACCCGGGCCCGCACGCCCACCAGGGCTCAGGGGAAAACCCGGGGGCATATGTACTGGGACGAGAAACATGTCCATCTCCGTGTTGCTCACCTCAAATGGAAATTTGCCGTCCTCTTCGTTTATGGATGGAGGCGATTCTGCTGCCTGCAGAATGGGGGTGTTTCTTCGTCAGTGACTTTCTGGGACCCCCGACAGTGAGGCTGTGCTCACCACCAGGAAGCTGGCATCAGCGGTTAGTGAGGAAATGTGGTTATTAATATCCCACAAATTTTTTCGTTTGTATTTTGGTAACTGCTTTGCACGAGGATGGGTTTCCTCTGCAACCAGAGGTATTTCATTTTGTGCATTTCAAAATGTTATTCTGAGAAGAAGACCACAACATAGAAAAATTTTAAAGTCTGCAGGCAGTGGCTCCCTGGCACCTCACAGCCTGGGCTGACACGGAGGAGGCCTCCTGGACCCTCCCACCCCGGCCAGCCCTGCGGCAAGGCCCCCGGCCCCTCGCAGGACAGGCCAAGAACAAATACGGACATCTTACTTCCTGCGGTTCTTTCACATCTTGCGGGAGCAGCCAAAGCTGAGCCCCTACGGGGTGCCAGGCACCGGCTGTTCTGGGTGCTGGGGCTCCGTCGTGAATAAGATAGAACCAAAGCTCCCGCTCCGGAGAGGCTGACTTTCCAGGAGGAGGAGGGCAATGCAGCAAGGCTGCCAGGGAGGCCTGAGGGAAGCTGGGTGCTGGGGAAGGAGGCCGGGCCCTGCGTGGGGTCCACGGGCCCTGGGTGGCCTTCCCTGCCCCAGCCAAGCGGCTCCTTTTGCTTCTTCCTGAGCTCTCCTACTCCAGGGCCTTTGCTAGTGCTGGTCTCTCTCTCTCTCTCTGGGAAGCTCCTCCCCACATACCTGGCAAACCTCTACCCACCCTTCAGATCTCAGAGGAAATGTCACTTCCCTGGAGGACCCCCCCGCCTTGGTCCCTGCAACAAGGCCTCCCCTTGCTTTACCCATGGCACCCTTTCGTGTCCCTCACTCAGGGACCGCACTGCATCGCTACTGCTGCAGCAGGCGTGGCTTGTGCGCCACCTGAACCCCTTTACCGGGATGAGCCGGGCGCCCAGGTGCTGTGTCATTTGCTAATGGCTCTCAGCTGCCCCCTCCCTGGAGAACCATTCTGGGCCAACAGGAGCCACCTTGGCCCGAAGTGGCTGAGAGGCTGGACCTCCCCGCTCGGCAGGGTGGCAGTAGCCAGAGGCTGGTTGCCAAGGGTACAAAAGCCCAGCCCCCGCCGGCAAGTGGGACAGCTCACATTCCCGAGCCCAGGGTCAGGCCAGCTGGCCGTCAGCTGGACCCACCTGGGCCCTTCAGCTCCTCTCCTGCTTCTGCTGCTTCCCTGCCCCCAACCCCCCAGTGAATCACGCGCACACGAATCCCTGTTGCAGGCTCTACTTCTGGGGACTCACATGTTGAACGCCTGTCCCCTGAGCCCCTAGACTGACGTCAGGGGCTGGGCCTGCCCTGCTTCCTCCCAGAGTGCCAATGCCTGCCTGGCACACAGTGGCAAATCGTAAACACTTGTTGAAGGAATGGGTGGAGCTCCCATTTCTCACGTAGGGAAACTGAGGCCCAGAGATGGTCGGTCATGAGCATTTAGGAGGCAGAAGGCCTTCGAGACCCCAGTCCAGGCTTGGGTAAGGACGGCCCGCTTCTGTGCTTTCTCGGCAGCACTGAGAGGGAAGAAAGTAGGGCCCAGAGCCCTCGCTGGGCTCAAATCCCCTGTAGCACCAAGCTCTCCACCCTTCCTGCCCCAGGCCGAGCTGCTCTCTCCTCAGCGTGGCTGGTGGCCGGGCTCTGGCCCAGCTGGGTCAGTGGGAAGGTGAAGGGGGGCTGCAGGCTGGTGAGGCCTGAAGACACTTCTCTGGGTGGTGAAGCCCACAGGGCCTGCCCTCCATCCACCCACCATCCGTTAGACGAATACACAGGGAGCACATCCTAGCCCGGCTCTTGGCACTGGGCACCCAGGAGTGGACGAGAGACACGGCCATCCCTGCCCTTGGGGAGCCTCTGCACGGGGGCCGGGAAGGGTGGGAGGCGGGTCTGGGGGAAGAGGGATCCAGGCAGAGGGACCAGCCCTTGCAAAGGTCCTGGGGTAGGGGCAAAACGTGCTCTCAAGGAGCTAAAGCGAGGCAGGGTGCCTGGAGCAGGGGAGGGGGCAGGATGGGCAGATTCCAGGGCTGGAGAAACAGCGGGGACTCTAGTTCCAGTGTGGAAGGAAGACAGGGAGGGTTTCAGGCAGCGGGGTCAAAAGGCCTAATTCTCGTTTTGAGACCCCTCTGGTCCTGGGTGGAGGGTGGGCTGTGGGGGGATGGGGGTGTCCTTCGAGGCCCCACCGCTCTGACCTTGGCCCCTTGACACTGAAGAGAAGCCCACTTCCGACGTCCTCCCAAGTCGCAGGAGGTGGACCTGGGGATAAACCGGGGCAGACCCTCTGGCCAGGTTATCCCTCCGGCCCGGGAGGGCGGAGGCATCTGGGTCAAAGGAGCAGACGTGAAGTCCGTGAAGTCCGCAGCGGGGGCTGGGGGCTTGAGGCCTAGCCCTGACCCCAGCTCAGACAACTACCCTCCCATTGCTCTTGGGCAAGTCCCTCACTGACCCTGAACCGACTTCCTCCGGAACAGGAAGCCCGGGCCCTGGTCCTGATTCCCCGCCCACCCCACGTGTACCGGTTTTCAGGCGGATTCTCTCATCCTCAGGGAGGCAGGAAAGAGCAGAGGCAACCAGTGGTGACGGCCACACACAGAGGGGGTCCTGGCTGCGTCGCCCCTACCCGAAGACCTGTGTTCAGACAGGAGGGCACGGGTCCAAAGCACTCGCTGCACGAAGCGCTTCTCTCCTCCATTCTTTTCAACAAGTCTGGGAGCTGGCCGTTGTGAGGAACACCCTTTTCCACTGATGGAGAGACTGAGGCCGGAGGAGAAAGGAAGCCACTACTCCAGATCACTGAGCAAGCGCGTGGCCTGGCGTCTGACCCGGGGTCTCAGCCAGGACGGGCCCCGAGGGACTCCTGAGCTCCGGCTGGGGCCAGGTCCTCCTGCCCAGAGGCCGGACCTGTCAGTGCTGTGGAAATAGCTCTCAGGGGAGCGGGGGAGGCCACAACTGCCTTAGACTCCGGTATTGGGGTCGCAGGGAAAGCTTCAGGGCCAGGGGAGGAAAGCCCCCACTCCACATAAAGCCAACCATCTCCAGGTCCAACTCATGGGACATCTGCCAGGAAGTCCTCGCAACCACCCCAGCCCCTCCCATCACCCGGCTTCTTATCCTGTGGTCTGGAATGTCATCTGGACCCCACGGCATGAGGGCCCCGGTCCTTCACTGACACAGAGGAGGTCTCCACTCAGGGAATGTTTGGGCAAAGGGAAGGACTCTCTCCCTGGGGGCTACTTCCAGAAGCCACCGGAGCCCTCGGGGCGACGACGCTCTCCTTTGCCCGGAACGGGCTGTGCACGTGCACGCTGCTCTCCGCGACGGCGGCACCTGCCTGCCCTCCGGCCCCATCGCCCCAGCCTCAACCACCCCAGCGCCCGCACGCCACCCGGCTTCCTGTCCGCCGGTGAGAAGCAGGGCTGCCTCGAGCTGGGGGCCCAGACCGCGCCAGCCCTGCCTTCATCAAACCCTTGCAGAAGAAAGGAAAGGGGAGCACGGGCCCGCGGAGGGCAAGGCAGGGGCGCGAGTCCAGGCAAGGCGGGCGGTCTGGCACACTCGGGCCGCGTGGAGAGGACGGTGGTGGCGGGGGGCGGGAGGGTGAGGGCATGTGCGACGGCCTGAAAAGCACGCGGGGGTCCTCGAGGAGGCCAGTTCTGTCCTCTCTCCCCTCCCCCACCGGCCTCTGGGGAGCCCCCCCAGCCCAGGACACGGCCGGGGGGGGTGAAGGCAGCACGAGCACCAGCACCCGCCGCGCCAGGCGGGGCCTTTCAAACACACGTCTGCACGCAGTGGCACTCCGAGAGATCAAAATGGTTTAATGCGGTGTAGTCTTGTGGCCTACGTCTTTAGATACTGCTGTGTATTGAAAATAACATGAAAATTCTCCAGTTTCACCATTTAAAATAGATTTGACATCGATTTGACCTGTGCAGGGGCCTCGTTCCCGCCAGGCCCCCTGCCCCCGCCAGGACCCTAGGGTGGCACAGCACCAGCAGGTACGGGGGGGCAGGGGGCGCCGTGCTCTGAGACACTCGCCCGTCTCGACACACGACCTCCGGGACCCGGGCGGGTCCGCGAACGCACACACGCCACCCCCAGCAGGCAGGCACAGCCCTGCTGACGGAGCCCGGCACACACACGGACGTGCGTTCGTGGACAAATGCACACGGGCCTCCTACATGGAACTGCGTGCAAACGCTCACCTTTGGAGGCCAAGTCCTCACATACACGTGTAGCTGTCACCTTGTGCCCGGGTACACAGAAGCCTCACCCTGTCACACGTGCTCCACGCCTGCCCACGTGGACAGAATCGGGGCAGAGGGCTGGTGGGACCACGGCCGGTGTCCGTCCTGAGTACTGTGTGCCCAGCCCCACAGCCTGGTGAACATTTAAACCAACGCCTGCGTATACAACGAGCACACAAACAGACCTCTGGGTAGATACACACATAACTGTGTGAGCCTGTGTGCGTTTACACACATGTGTACATCACGTATAGACACCATCAGCCCAGGTTCACACACGTACGGAGCTCGTCGCGGGCACACATCTGCACAGCACTCCCACGTACACTCGGGCACTTACAGGAAAAGCCATGACTGCACACGTTTTACCGGCACGCGGATGAGATGATTCCACACGGGAATTCACGCCTCGGTGCTCACACACGTATCTTGTCCCCAGGCCCCGCCCCACGCAAGCAGCTCAGCGTCTCAGGGCGGACGGCGCCTCAGCCAGCTCCAGCCTCTGCACCACTGGGTCCAGGCTGTCGAGGAACTTCCCGGAAATACCACTGCCGGGGGCGGCGGGCTCAGGAGCAGGTTTGTACACCCACCCGCTCAGCACACAGGCCACACGTAGCATACACGCGTGCTCGGCGCGCACACACCACACGGCACAGCGCACACTCACCGGGTTCGCACGTTGCACGCCCCACACACGGGCACACGCACCCCAGGGACCACGTGAGCCTGCCTCCGCACACACGGCTCCCCCCGTCCGCCCTCCTGCTTCAAGGGCACTGAAGAGGGAGGCTATTTTGGTCTTCAGCACAAGCAATAAATAAATAAATAAATAAATAAATAAATAAATAAATAAACGAACACAGAGGAGGCAAAAAGAGGGCAGCGGAGTTTGAAAACGCAGCATCTGCCTTTGGTGAGAGATGAAAGGCAGCTCGGGGAGGCCCTCCTGCAGGGTCTGCGGCCTGAGCCGTCCAGCGTGGGCCTGGGAGGGGGACAGGCCCGAGAGGAGGCGCCCCGGGCCACCCGAGACAGCTAGGGCCTTGGGGGACCCAGGGCCCCCGGGGCTCTGCCCTGGTGGGGTGAGTGGAGGGCTGGCCCAACAGGACCATGTGCCAGCCCCGAGCGACCAGGGCCAGCTGCCACCCCCCTGGCAACCACAGGGACTCCACATCACCGCCCAGGACTAAGGCTGAGGAGGCAGGGGCTCAGGCCAGGAAGGGCAGAGGCCCGTCCAGCAGATCCTGAGAGGAACGAGGCCTCTGCCTGCCTGGGGCTGACCCTTCCGACTCTTCCTGACCGGAAGTTAGGGTGGCGTCTGAGGCCCGGGCAGGGCTTTCTGGGTGGGAATACACAGCCCGGACCCGGACCCTGCACGGCCCCTGACTTCAGGGCCAGGCCTCCCGCTGTTGCAGGGGCTGGAGGAGGGGAGAGGCAGAAGCCCCCACTGCAGCCCCCGGCCCCTCCTTGCCCCTCGCCCATCTGCACTCGGCCTCTGTCTCCTAACTTGGGCCGGAGCCCTGGCATCTCCGGGTGGTGAGCTGGCCCGTGGCGGCCTGGATAGGCAGGCTGGGGCTCTCTAATGACTGACCGGCTTGGTCATTTGTGAGGACAGCGCTCTCAGCAGTCCTGGGAGGGGCCCAGGCTCCGCCCTGACAGCTGTTTCCTTCGCCAGGAACGAGCCTGCGTTGGGCAGCTCTTGGGCTGGCAGAGGCAAGAGCCAGTGACAAATCAGGGGGCCCGAGCCGCTCCCTGACCGAGGTGCCCAGACGTGGGTGCTGACCAGCCCACGGCTCTCCTAGGACGTTCCTGTGCGTTCGGCACCAGGGCACAGCCTGGCTGGGCCCCACCCAGGCTCACCTCTGCTGCCCACCTTGGCGGGATGGGTGCCGGCTCGGCCTGGCCTCCGCAGACAGAGGGCCATGGTGGAGCCGGGGGCAGCAGGGAGGATGGGTGAGTCCAATAAAAACAGTGACAACTGGAGCCAGACCCCCCAGGGTCTCTAAGGCACGACTCATGCTGGGGCCCCGCGGGGACGGGCTGAAACACATCCTTGGAGTCGGGGAAGCTGGCCCCCCTTCCCGTGGAGCTATCCACCCCTACGTTCCCCAGCTGGCCCTCTCCGGGGAAGGGGGTGGAGGCCACGGGGCAGAAAAGGAGGGAGAATCTGGCGGGCTGGGGTCGTGGAGGGTGGGTGGGGCTGGGTGGGGGGGGAGCAGACCTTCCTCCGCAGGCAGGTCCCATCCCGGCCCTGAGATGCACCTCAAAGGAGGTACAGAGTCAAACTTAAAAAGCTCAGACTGGATCCTTCCCGGCCCTGACTCCCACCCCAGAGACACTGAAAAGCTTTTGTTATGATCATTAACAAGGTCTTGGTTTTACCATCACAAAGGAAATCCAGTTCACCCCGTGAGCACAGAGCACAACGGGGTGGGGAGGCGGGGTTGACCTCCGTGCTCGCCCTCAGGCCACGTGCCCGGCCTTCACGGAAGAGAGGCCAGCCCAGCCTCGGGAACCTTCTGGAAACCCCACCCAGCTACTTGCATCCTGGCAGACTAATGGAATTCTAATTGTCCTTTCCCACCCCCCTCAAATTATAAAACTTTTTTTCAATCACGTGTTAATTTTTTTTTGTAAACAGTCTTAAACTAAGGTTGAGAAAGCCAAAACCCGGTGTTTCTCCCCGAGTTAAAAACCAGCGAGGTGCACTGCAGCCTGCGGGCCTTCGCCCACAGAGGCCGGGCAGCTGGTGAGCCGTTTCTGGAGAGGCTGTGGCTCCCCCCTGAGGCAGAAGCCCCCAGCTCCTGTGGCCCGGCCACCTCCCCCCCCCTCCCCTGGAGGCCACCTCCCCGCCCCCAGGCCTGCTCTGGCCTCAGAGGCCACTCAGGCCACCCACTCTCCCACCAACATCCCCAGGCCGCTGTGAAGAAATGTAAAACATCTAAAACGCTACTGAGTCTGCAATCAGGGCCCAAGCCCATTCCGCTCTGGCCCGGGGCCCTCGCGGGACTCGGGGCCTTTCCCCGGCGGGGCGGATGCTGCACCTTGGCCGCTGGCGGCTCAGATCTCGGACTCCCGTCTGTAGGGCCGCTGATCGAGGGCGGTGCCGGCCTGGGGTCTGTCAAAGTCGCGCCTGGCCTGGGGGCCGTGGCCGTCCTGCTCTCCGTCCGCCTCGTCCTCCTCGTCGCGGCTCAGGAAGGCCAGCTCGTTCTCGTAGCAGAAGGAGTTGGCGCTGGGCAGCAGGAACTTGTTCTCCACCAGGTCCTTGGCGCTGCAGCGGGGCGTGGACGGCACCTCATATGTCTTGTGGAAGTGCGAGTAGTCGATCTTGTACTGGTTCTTCTCCTCGAAGAGGACAGGCTCGAAGCGGTGGCCCCACAGGATCTCGTTGGCCAGGTAGGAGCTGCGGGCCTGTGTGGTCATGGCCGTAGCCTCCACCATGCCCTCCAGGATGACCACAATCTCAAAGTCGTCCGTCTCCAGGTCCTGCCGGCTGATGCCAAACAGCGGGCTGGCCTCGTCGATCTCGTGCAGGATGGTGATGGGCGACACCAGGAAGATGCGGTCCAGGCCCTTGTCGAAGCCGACGTCGATGTCGATCTGGTCCAGCGGGATGTACTCGCCCTCCTCCGTGACCCGGGGCTTGATGAGCTGGGCCCGCACGTGGGCCTCCACGATGTGGCTCTTGCGCAGGTTGCCCACGCGCCACATGAGGCAGAGCTTGCCGTCGCGCAGCGCCACTACCGCGTTGTGGCTGAACAGCAACGTCTGCGCGCGCTTCTTGGGCCGCGCCATCTTGGCCATGATGGCGCCGATCATGAAGGAGTCGATGATGCAGCCCACGATGGACTGTGCCACCACCATGAACACGGCCACCGGGCACTCCTCGGTCACGCAGCGCAGCCCGTAGCCGATGGTGGTCTGCGTCTCAATGGAGAAGAGGAAGGCCGCCATGAAGCCGTGCACCTGCAGCACGCAGGGCGTGCGGCCGCGGCCCTCGGCCGGCTCCAGGTCCCCGTGGGCCACGGCGATGACCCAGAAGATGACGCCGAACAGCAGCCAGGAGGCAAGGAAGGCCAGCGAGAAGATGAGCAGCATGTAGCGCCAGCGGATGTCCACGCAGGTGGTGAACATGTCGGCCAGGTAGCGCTGCGACTTCTCGTCCATGTTGGCGAACTCGATGTTGCACTGGCCGTTCTTCTTGACGAAGCGGTTCCGGCACCTGCGCCGAGTGTGCACCTTGCCATTGCCGAAGCCGTTGGCGCCCGACATGGTGACCAGGTGCAGCCCGTCCTCCTCGGACGACACGATGCTGTAGGGGTTGGCACGGCCAGATGCGGTCATCCCGGGGGCGGGGGCGGTGGGACCCCAGCTCGCCCCCGGGCCGGCTCCAGGCGGGACAGCTCCTGCAACAGAGGGGACAGCGGGCTGGCAGTGAGGCCGGCAGCCGCCACCCCGCCTGCGCCTCCGCCCCGACCCGGCCTCACCCACAAGCAGCTCCTGGCCCTCCCTTCCACCCCGGCCAGCTCCTCGGCCACCTCCACTCTCCCGGCTGCTCCAGACGAGAAGCCTGGGTTCTTCCTCAGTCTCCCTTTCTCCCACCAAGGGCTCTGCTTGCAAAGATATTCAGGATCCAGCCCCTTCTTCTACCTCCCGGCCTGGGCCCCTGGCATCACCCGCCGAGAGCAGCATGCTGGCCACCTCGCCAGCCTCCCCACTCCCACCCCGGTGCCAGTGCCCATGGCGGCCACCAGGAGTCAGTCCATCCTCCGCTGGGGCCCCTCAGATCTCACCTCCAGTCTCGCCCTTGCTCGCCCCCAGGCCCACCTGGACACCCTCCCCCCAGGCCCTGGCTTCTATGCCACAACGGTGTCTCAGGGCCTCCCTGCACCTGGGAAAACTGTGCACCCCACCCAGGACCCCACGGTAATCCCACTGCACCGACCTCTGACCTCATAGCGGTAGTAACAACAACAGCAATGGCTCGCTGGGGCTGCACCCACCGTCCCAGCGCGAGACCGTGAGTCCCTGGGCGCAGGGGGCTTGCTGTTTGTTCACTGCTGTCTCACCCCCAGGGCCTAGACCTGGGCATGACAGACACCTCAAGCCGGGCCCCACCCATCCTCCTGAGGCTCACGCTCTCCCCGCAGGTGCCCACTCTCGCTGCCCATGTGCTATGCTCGTGGCCACCCCATCACCAGACGTGGCTAGGAGGCGGCCCACGAGTCAGCACCCAGGGGGCTCACTGACTACGGACCTCAGCCCAGGGGCCTCCGCCACCCCGCCTTCCTCAGCGCTAAACAAGAGCAGGTGGGGAGCACTCGGAAGACCCCTGTCCTCAGCCCACTCGGCAGAGCACCGGGCTGGCACACACACTCACACACGGGGCGGTCCCAGGGCACGCTCCACGACACCGCTTCCCGGTCTCACGGCTGGGGGCAGGCACCCAGGCCCCAGACGCGCAGGCCGGTGGCCACCCCTCCCCCGGTGCCCCGCTGGCTCTGGGCTGGCCTGTCAGTGCCCGGCTGAGGCATCTGCAGACCGGAGACCCCGACACCACTTGGCCCCGCGGGCACTGAGGCCGTCTGGCCGTCCGCGTCGGGTGCCCCGCGGGAATGGCGTGGCAGGGCGCTGAAGAGGTGGGCCTGCGCCCCCTACGGATGGACCCCACGCCCCCCGACCCCCACCAGTGGCACGACGAGGTCAGAGTGCTCACGTGTGATGCGACGCCGAGGCCCCACAGAAGGTCCAGGGCGGCCCGGCCAGGAGAGAGGAGGCGGCGGCACTGGGACCCGCCCTGGTCTGTGGGACGGGGTGACCTCTGACCTCCGTTCCAAACACTCACGGCCAGCCAGGCTGCAGACCCCTCCCAGGGTGTGTCACTGGGTCCCCGGGTCTGGCAGGCACAGGGCGCTCCCTGCTGCCTGGCCCAGCTTACCCACCCACAGGGACGGCAGGCCAGACGTGTCAGCAAACGCTCCTGTGCCACCCTCTCAGAAGCCCAGGAGGCAGCTACCGTGGCTACTTCGACCCTCTGGACGGCGGCTCGGAGAGGTCAAGCGGCTTCCGCAAAGCCACACAACCACGAGGCAGGAGAGCTGGGCTCAGGGCCACTGCTGTCTAACACAAGGTCTCCCACCGCGGGGACCCCAGGCTCTGCGGCGGCCTCCGCTCAGGCTGCCATCCTTCCCCCACGGCTGCTCCAGCCGACAGCCTCCCGCTGGGTCTGAGGCGCTGAGGCCTCAGGCCGTAGTGGTGGACACGGCCCCTGCCTGGTCCAGGAGCCGGTGGGGGTGGGAACCCCGTAGACTGTGCCAGGAGGACAGCCCAGCCCTAGACTCCTGGGCCTTCCAGGGGGAGGTGGCCAGGCCTGGGGCACACAGATGCCAGCAGCAGGCCACCAGATCGCCGGGGGCAGGTCTGTGTGGCCGGGAGGCCTTGAGGGACGTCCAGCGGGTCCTGGCTGCTCCAGGTGGGGCTCTGAGCAGCTCGAGGCCTGCGGGGGACAGAATCGCAAGACTCAAAGGCCAGAGGAGCCCAGCCTGGCACACTGCTCCCAGCAGCTGGGCAGCTCGCAGACAGGTGGGCGTGCCACAGTGACCACTCGCACCTCTGCCCGGGCTGGGCGCCGGGGCCGCACCCAGCCTGTGCTGCACGGTCCTGGGAACCCCTCTTGTACTGGTCTTCCTCCTAAAGCCACAGCGGAAATCAACAGGTCACATTCGCAGCCACTCCCCCACTTCTCAGAGCTGGAAACTGGTACTCGGAGCAAAGTCACCTGGGCGAAGTCCCCTGAAGCCAAGGAGCAGAGACACAGCGGGCGGCTCCGTGTGCACGCGTGTGTGCATACGTATGCGTGCATGAGATGCCAAGGGTGGGGGGGGTACCTCGCGGGCGCTTGGTGAACACACCACCACAGAGGAAGGCCGAGAAGAGGAGCCACAGTAGCAGCACCGGCACCACAAACCCGCCAAACGTCCAGGGACCCTCCACACACCCAAGGCAAGAAGGCTACAGGGCTCTGTGGTCTTTAAGGGCTCGGTTTAAGAAATGTGGGGGACTTCCCTGGCGGTCCAGTGGTTAGGGCTCTGCGCTTCCACTGCAGGGGGCCCGGGTGTGATCCCTGGTCGGGGAACTAAGATCCCGCAAGCCGTGTAGCGTGACCAAAAAAAAGAAAGAGAGAAAAAGAAATGACGGACAAGATTCTCAACCAGCAACGTGCGGTCCCATGTGGCTCCTGCTCAACGGGCGTATACAGTTAGATCAGATAGAGAGGAAATTAGATCTGCTTTGCTGGAAGAGGCTTTAGCAAGCAAGGAGGCCGGCTCCCCATTTTATAGATGGGAAAACTGAGGCTGAGACTTGTCCCAGGTCACAAAACACCTTGTGGGTCAGGATGAGATAGATGGTAAAGACAATAATTAAGACTATGTTGGTCGGACGCCCAGGTTGGCCAGTGGGGGTCCCAGGCGTTGCTGGGAGGGAAAGGGGAGAGAGGCACTAGGGTCCCCTACCTGAGCCAGCCTAGGCAACTTCAGCACTGGAGACTGGGAGTGAGGCAGGCCCAGCAGGCTGGACACAGAGACTCCGAGGGGAGAAGGAGCTGTCCCGAGCCCGGCGTCTCCAGGGCCCGCGTCCCTGCCCCGCCGACCACAGCGCTTGTGCACACAGCCTCCCGGCACCCGGCAGGCTTGGCGCACCAGCAGGGCCTGGGCTGGGAGCTTTTAGGGAGGCAGCTAACACATGACCTGCGGGCCAAGAGTCATCGCGAAGTGCCCCCGGATGGAGCAGGACACCCCATGCCAGGTCCCCCAAGGCTCTGGGCCTCAGGTTTCAGCAACGTCCGGAGGAGACCAGGGCAAGGCCAAGAAAGCACTGGCTAGTCGGATCAATGGAGGGGGCACCGAGGAGGAGCTCAATGTCCCCCTCCCTCGGGGGGCCTCCCAGGTGGCAGGACCCCTTCATAGGGATGAATGAGCAGAGTAACCGGTGTTTATCAAGTGCTTAGCACCTGCCAGGCACTGAGAGCTCAAGTAGCTCACGCAATCCCTTATTATGACTTTCTGGATGAGGAAACTGAAGCTCAGAAACCTTGAGTCACTTACCCAGGGTCACACAGCCTTTCAGGAGTGAGCTCCTAGTCTGGGGGGTAGGAGAGAACTCAACCCCCCATTCCCCTAGGCCCCAAGGCCAGACTGTGGACATGACACTGTATTCCAAGCCTCAGTCCTCAGGGTCCCTGCAATGCCACGTGGTGATAAGACACAAATAACCCCAATCTGAGCACATGAAAGCAGAGGTAAGACCCTCACCAGCACCCCTGATCTGTGGCCATTCAGGCCCTGCTTGGAACATCCAGGGACAGGGCACTCACTACCTCATGGTCAAGTCCTTCCAAGTCCATGGTCTCTCGGAAGAATCCTTAAAAATCACCTGTTTCAGGGAAAGCCAGCGTGCAGCCGCTTACACCACCTCCCCAGCCCGTGCCCAAGGCAGACGTACTGATCCCTCACAGGGCGTTTCCTCACTGCACCCTGTGGTGGCCTCGGCATCCTTATCCAGCCACTACCCAGCAGACTTAGCACGAGAGCTTGCAAAATCCAATCCTTCATCTGCAGGCGGGAAGACGGAGGCTCCGAAAAGGGCGCCCTTGCTCAGTCGCACAGGAAGTGAGGGGCACGGGCCAGGCCTGGAGGTGCTCTGCAGCGAGACCGGGCAGCTCAGGAAGTGAGGGGCGCGGGCCAGGCCTGGAGGTGCTCTGCAGCGAGGCCGGGCAGCTCCGGGGCGGCAGGCTCCAAGGACTGCGGCGCAGAGGCGGGGGGGCACTCCCGGTGGGGAGGGGAGAACAGGCTGGCCCCTCAGGGTCCAGTGAGGAGGCTGAGGCCGGCTGGGGAGAGCCAAGAGCTGGCCTGGACACGAGGTGGAGGGTTAGGGGGCCGACACGTCCGTTCTCACGCTCTGGGGAGACAACGGCCATCTCCTGTGCCCGCCCACCTTTCCCAGACACATTCCCTCCCCCTCCCCCAAACATTCAGCCGGCCTCGGTCACCCACGGCCTGCAAACGTTTGGGGTCAACACTGTGCAGGCCTTCTGGGCCAGGCCCCTGCGAGGCCCCTGGGAGGCCTGAGGAGAGACATGTCGCGTTGTGCTGGGGATGGGAATGGCCGGTGCTTGGCTGGCCCCGGGCCCTCACCACTTCGAGGCCCACCTGCCCGGTTTCCAACCACCAACACCAGTCTTTCCACCCGAAAGCTTGCTCTGCCCATGCACCGGCATGCCAGGGAGTTAATGCCCCAGGAGCAGCTCCCTACCACAACGGGCACATTCGGGGCACCTGCTCTACTCGGCCTCCCAAGGCCCCTCAGCTCCTGGGCCCTCCTCACAGGCCTCGGGGGCGCCTCCACAGCGCAGACTCCTGAACCTGAGCTCCCCGGCCGTGTCCCACAGCACCACGTGGCCGGCATGCTTCTCCTCTTCCCCAAAGCTTCCTCCCCCTTCCCTCCACTCCTCCCCCCGAGTCTCCTTCTTTCTCCCTCCCCCTTCTCCCCCTCCCCCTCCTCCTCCACCCCTAGGGGGTCACTGGGCAGTCCAACCACCTCCCCAGTTACCCCAGCCACAAGCAAGTCCACTCCCTTCCCAGGTCCTGTGTATTTTATCTCCGGAATGATCAAAGCTGCCCGCCCACTCCTCGCCCACAGACACGTCCTGTGCAGGCCACTCCTATCTACACAGCAAGAGGCTCCTGAGGGTTTTCCCGTGGTGAGCCTTGCCCCGTGCGGGCCAACCTCCAAGTCACAGCTAATGGGAATGCTGGAAATCCTCCCATCAGTCAGGAATCAGCAGAAGCCCCCCGCTTTCATGAAGCCCTTTTACATTCTCTGGCCCTGGGCTTCTCCTGTTAGGACCAGAAGCTACTTTCCACCTTGTGTGAGAGTTGGCCTTGCCTGGGCCCCATCTCTGGCCAACCTCAGAGGTCCAGAGAGGCCGGTGCAGGCCTGGCACAGTGGGGCCACCCAGGAAATGCTCACTGTTCAGACAAAGACGAGGGATTAAGCTGCTGAACAGAGGGATGGATGAGGAGGTGGAAGAATCAATGAATGGGGAGACAGTTACATGTACAGGTGGGTGGTCAAGCGTGTGGATGGATAAACAGGGCTGACGGACGGGGATGGATGGATAGAGGGTGAGTAGAGGGATGGTTCGTTTAGGTGGGTGAAAAATGGTTAGATGAGTTGGGCGAGTGGATTAGTGAATGGATGAATAGATGGATGGATGAGTGGATGGATGGATGGATGGATGGATGAGTGGATGGATGGATGGATGGATGGATGGATGGATGAGTGGATGGATGGATGGACGGATTGAGTGGATGGATGGATGGATGGATGGTTGGACGGACGGATGGGTGAGTGAATGGACGGATTAGTGGATGGATGGATGGATATATAGATTGAGTGGACGGATGGAAGGGTGGGTGGATGGACAGATGAATAGATGGATGGATTGAGCGGATGGATGGATGGATGGATGGATGGATGGACGGACAGACGGGTGAGTGAATCGACAGATGAGTGGATGGATGGATGGATGGATGGATAGATTGAGTGGATGGATGGATGGGTGGGTGGATGGACAGATGAATAGATGGATGGATTGAGTGGATGGATGGATGGATGGATGGATGGATGGATGGATGGACGGACGGACGGACGGGTGAGTGAATGGACGGATGAGTGGATGGATGGATGGATGGATAGACTGAGTGGACGGATGGATGGGTGGGTGGATGGACAGATGAATAGATGGATGGATTGAGTGGATGGATGGATGGATGGAGGGATGGGTGGAGGGACGGACGGGTGAGTGAATGGACGGATGAGTGGATGGATGGATGGATGGATAGACTGAGTGGACGGATGGATGGGTGGGTGGACGGACAGATGAATAGATGGATGGATTGAGCGGATGGATGGACGGACGGACGGGTGAGTGAATGGACGGATGAGTGGATGGATGGATGGATGGATAGACTGAGTGGACGGATGGATGGGTGGGTGGACGGACAGATGAATAGATGGATGGGTAGGTGGGTGGCTGCATGGCTGGGGGGATGAATGGATGGAAAGATGGCTGGCTGGGTTGGGTGGGTGGGTGGGTGGGTGGATAGTTAGATGGATGGGGGGATGTGTGGAACTAATGGATGGATAATGGGTGAGTGAGAGGTCAAACGGGCGGGTGGATGGGTAGGTGGGTAGGTGGACACAGAGATGAGTGGGTGGGAGGGGGCACAGATGAGCGTCCGGCTGGACGGAAGACTGCGTGGACAGGTGCATATCCGCGACCTTAATCTTACCTCTGGAATCCTGTCTCCTAAGTGACGGTGCTCACCAGGCGAGTGACTGTCTTCAAGGCTGCACGAGCAGCGGCTGCCATGTCCCAGGCACCAGCTGGAGAGGACTCAGCGGCTGGAAGACCCTGAAGTTAACAGAGCACAATTACCATTCTCCTTGGGGGAGCTCATCGGTCACAAACCTCCACACAAACCCCCATTTCTGCTTGCTTTGCCCAGGACCCCAGGGGAGGTAGAGGGGGCCTCCAGCCCATCCCAATGCCCCAAAGCTTCACAGCCCGTGAGCCTGTCCATAACAACCCCTCGGAACCAGAGAAGGGCGGAACAAGGCGGGCCCCCAGAGAAAACGACCGCTGGTAGCTACTGAGTGCCCACTGCGTGCCAGACACTTGGTAGTTGCTTCACGGACGTCAACTCAGGTAAGCCTCACGACAGCCCCAAGAAGTGGGACCCCCTGCTGTTCCCGTTGCAGAGGCGTGGGCAACGCGGGGACTCTCCTCAGGTCACGGAGGACCTCGGGGCCCAGCCTGCGCGCCTGGCCACCTGCAGAGCCTTCCCCACGCCCCCCACGGGCCCCGCTGTGGGCGGACGGCCCCCGCCTTCCACGGCAGTGCGCCGCGAGGTCGGGGCAGAGAGCAGCGGGAAGGGGCTCGGGAGCCTTGGAGGTGAGCCAGCCCGAGATGCCCCTCCACCCCTGCCCCCCCGGCCACGGCCCCCATGCAGGCCGCCCTCTCGCAGCCGACGCCGGCGGGGGTCCACAGTGGCACTGGATTTCCCGGCTGGGACTGAGGGAACTGCTGTGAGTCAGCCCACAGCACAAGCCTCCTTGGGCAGCGCCAGCCGTGGGTTTAGAAGCGCACAGACCTGGGCTCCAGTCGCAGCTCCGCCCCGCACGGGCTGTGTGACCTTGGGTGCGTCCCTTCCCGGCTCAGGGCTTCTGCTCGCTCTGGTAGCGGTGGCCTAGCTGGTCCCGCTTCACTCCAGGCTCCCACCTCAAGACGCCCAGTCCTCAGCCCCTGCTTCCCCACCCTCACTGTTCCTAGAGCAGCAGCCAGTGGCCCTGCCGTAGCCCCTCTCAGCCGTTTCCTTCTAAAGCCAATGGAGGCTCCATCCCAGAGCCCCACCACGCAGCTGGACTCCCGACGGCGAGGACCTGTTCCCGGGTCACTGACTCTCGTCCTTCCCCTGGAGTGGACGCCCACTGTGCCCGGCCCTGTGTGCTGGGCTCTCGGCTTCAGTCATTCCAACCTTCGCAGCCCACCCTGAGGGACAGACGGGGAAACTGAGGCTGAGGGAGGTGAGGTGACTCGCTCCGGGTCACCGAGAGCTGGAACTCTGAGCAGAGGAGGTGTCACAGGGCCGTGGGGAGGGAAGGGGGCGGTAAGCAGGTAGAGCACCTGCCCTCCCCACTTCCCGTGGTCACTCAGCCCGCCTGTCCCAAGCCCTCTCAGCCTCTGACTCCCTGCTTCCGGGAAGGGGCTTTCTCCTATGAGGGAAGCAAAACCAGCTCCATCCTACAAAGGAGGAAATGGAGGCTCAGATCAGAGAAGGGCCTTGCCCAAGGTCACAAAGCCACGGAGTGAGTGGCAGCTTGGAGACAAGAGCCCAGGATCCGACACCCCGTCCGGCGCTCCCCCTGCCCCTGCAGTGGCCATGGCCCACGAGACGTGACCCCAACCCTCTGGAGTTCACCAAACGCTTTCCTGGGTGGCGGTCACAGTCCTGGACAGGGGAGGCCGGAGCAGGGGCAAGGTCTGCAGGTGACAGGGGTGACCGGATGTGACAGTGAGACCGTCCCTCAGCCTCCCAGCAAGGGAGGGGGGCCCCCTGCTCCTCCCCCAGGGCCGTCCTGTCAGCCAGGGGCGAGGCACTTCCCTTTCCTGCCCGGCCTCCCCACGGATGTGCCTGTGAAATTCAACTTGGGGGGGAGGTGTGCGCTGAGCACAGGCCCGGCACCACGTGGCTCCGTCACCACCATCACAGCCTCCCTTGGAGCGGCGGGGCCCAGGGTCCAGTGAGCTCCCAGCCCTGCATTCAAGGCCTGATCGCTCCCCAGCTCCCAGTGGGAACTTCCCTGGGCCTCAGGCTTCTCATCTGCAAAATGGGTAGATCCCACCTGCTTGGGGAGGCCGTGAAGAAGGTAGACCGAGGCCCTGCCCCAGCGTCCGGTGCGCAGCAGACACGCGGTAAGCACCAGCCCTCCCAGTGTTCTCTGAGGGGTCTTCCTGCTCTGACAACCATCCGGATGCCCAGCACGACGGGAAGCTGGGGCATCCCGGACCCCCCCCCCCCCGTGCGGCCTGGTGTGATGCTCTCAGGACGCGTCCAACAGGCAACGAAGCAGGAGAGCCTGAGCTCTGCGGGTGCAGGGGCCTGGCTGCCCCGCTCCTCTGTGCCACGGGTGTCATCGCCGGCAGGGGTGCCCAGTAAACGCTGGCCACAGCAACCACGGTGACCACGGCCCCTCAGGCCCCTCAGATTCCATGGCCTGGAGACAGGCTGCACGCACTGACCACAAGGATAGGCTGCACCAAGCGGCCGGGAGGGACAGGTGTCCACCCTCTGAGCCCCGAGGTGAAGCCAGGGCAGGAAGTTCTGGCCCCCACGGCGGATGACAGGTCATGCCAGGCACCAGGGAATGTTTCCGAGGGTATTTTTATCTTGAGAACATCCTTCCCTGGGGGGTAGGGGCAGGAGAGAGACAGGGTGTCCTTGGCCCCAGGCCCCTGGAAGCAGCAGAGGACATAGACCCCTGGTGCCCTTTGCTAGCGTGGCCATTACAGACACTGCCCCATCCCTGGGCTTCCTTGGGTCCCAGGAGCAAGTGGGACCTGGAGGGTCTTGGGGTTTTCTTGGGGCTCCCAGCTCTGCTCAAACTCACTGTGTGACCTAGGGTAGGCCCCTGTCCCTCTCTGGGCCTCCCTCTGGCAGGCAAGCTTTCCTGATGGCACCAGGGACTTGGCGATGGACCAGTAGTGCCCGCCTGCAAGGGGCGCCCCCACCGAGCAGGAAGACAGCGAGTTACGCAGCAGACACAACAGGCAGGATCAGGGCCGCGGTCAGAGCCCTTGGAGCCCAGGGGAGGTGTGTGACCCAGTCGGGGGCAGGGCCTCCCTGGAGAGAGCCCGGCTGAGACCGACCACAGCGCGGCGCAGGGCACTCCGGGTCCCACGGGTCAGGGTGCACATCGGCTCTGCTCTTCCCACACTGGGCCCCGGGCAAGCCCCGCCCAACTCCGAGCCTCCCTGTTGCTACCTGCAAACGAGGCGGCTGGCCCTTCCGGTCCCAGCACTCAGGATCCTAAGGATTTGGGGCTGAGGCGGGTATAGAGAGACAGGCAGGGGCACCCCTTGTCACCCTAATACCAGTGAGGGCAGAGGTGTGCTGAGTGCCTGTGGGCACAGGCATTGCACTGACGCCTGCAGAAACGGAGGCTCGGAGAGGCCCTGTGAGTCATTTTAATGAGCTTGGACTTGACCCCAAGGGCACTGGGGTGCCAGAGAAAGTATAAATTCTGGGGCAATACGGCTTGCGTTCAAATCTTGTCTCTGTCCCTTCCTGGGTGACCCTGGGCAAGTCATATAACCCCTCTGAGTCCAGTTTTCTCACCTGTGAGATGGGATTAATAATGTTATCTGTCTATGGGTTCATCATGGGGTTTCATCAAGTTAGTACAAGGAGCTGGAAATGTCCTGGTCCCCCACGCCCTCCCCTCATCACATCTCTGAGCCCCTGACTCACTCTGAAGAGGGGCCACAGGTCCCTGGAGGGCCTGGACTGGACCTTACCTCCAAGCAGGAAGGAGAGACCAGATGGAGAGGATGGGAGGGACCCAGTGAGCAAAGGCACCATGGTGTCTATTTTTCTTACAGCTGTAATTTTTCAAGCTTCAACTTAATTCAAGCCTCAGACATTTTCTAAGTGTGCAGAGGAGAGCATGGACCTGAGATAGTGGCAAGAAACAGCCTGGGACAAGAAAGACCATGAAAGAAAAGGCTGGAAAATTTGCCAACATAAAAATATTTATGACATTGCTTATCAAAACCCATTATAAGCAAAATAAAAGGTAAATGATAGATGTTTGTTATAAAAAGGATTGATGTACTTAATATATAAAGGGTTCTTATAAATCAACAAGAAAAAAGGACACAGTAGGAATGATCATGTGATCCCGCGATCCTCAGTGGGTGACGTCTCAGGAATGTCCACACCTAGAGCCTCAGCATGAGCTGGCCCCTCACCATGGAAGGCCCCGCTCTGCCTTCCATCTTTCAAGCTCAAAGCATGCCTCCTCTACGAAGCCTTCCAAGATTTCCCTGGAGCTCCTCCCGCTCCTTGCCAGGTCCCCACAACATCTTTCTTGGACCCCTGGCACCAAATGCCTAGCTTCTGCCGAGTGCCTGGCATTGCATCTGAGAATGTTCCAGGTGAGATGGCCCAAGCGTCTCTGACCAAGGAGGAAGTAAGTCACGGAAAAGAGCACCGTGTCCACAGTCACCAGGCTATGAGCCACGGTTCCAAGCCCAGCATCCAGGGGTCCTGCCTCTGTCCCTCTGCGTCCAGCCACCTCCTTCCTAAGGGGCCCTCCCAGCCAGGGGCTGCCTAGCTTCACAGCAGGCTGGGCCCAGCATGAGGCCTTCCAGGCAAAGGCAGGCAGAACACGGCCTGACCCCCGGCCACTTGCTGGAGGAGCACAGGGACAGCTGTTTTCTCAGCTTCCCTCCTCTTCCCCTTCTCACTGTGTAAGTCTGGCTTTATTTTGGGAACAGAAGATTCGTTGGGAGGGCCTGACAGACTTCTGAGCGCTGGGGTTCACCCTGGCATGGGCTGGAGGCTGTGCTCGGAGATCAGGAGTCCGGGAAAACAGGGTGGGCTTCCGGACGACCCACCACTCCACCCAGGGTCCCCTTGACAGCTCGGCCCCGGGGGCGCTGCCAAGGCCTGGGCCTCCACCTGCTTACCAGACTCGCACTCGGCACTCACTCGCTCAGCAGACACCTGCTGGGCCTCCGCTATGTGCACACACGGTGCTCAGGGCCGAGATCCAAGTGGGACAAGGCAGACAAAAAACACGCTGGGGAGAAAAGAACCCGCGTCACTCCAGAGGCAGCGTGGGCATAGGAAGACCTTTCCGAGGAGGTGACATTTGACTCGAGGCCTCAGGAGGACAGAATGTGGGAACAGTGTTCCCAGAAGTGGGAACAGCAAGGACAAAGGCCCCGAGGCTGGAACCCTGTTCCATGTGTTCAAGGGACTCAAGGGGGGGCAGTGGGGCTGGAGCCGAGGGTGCCAGAAGGGAGAGAAGGTGACGCGGGAGGGAGCGCTCAGAGGGAGCGCCGTCCTGCCTGGGACACACGGCCATCAGGCCAATGGGGGCAGCCGAGCCGCCTCTTTCTCATCTGCCAGCGGCAATTACAATCCACATCCCAGAAATGGCTTTCAGAGGAAACGCTTCCGCCTCCTGCCTTGCACGAGACCGAGGCTCAGCGTGGGAAAGCACCAAGCTGGAGGGCGCCCGACCTTCTGACCCACCGCGGCCTCCCACGCTTGTGGCCTCAATGCCACACACGCTTTTCCAACCCCACAACTTGAACTGTACACGTGAACACTGTGACACGTGCTACCTCAGCTCACACTGCGGTTCCTTCGGACAGTCGCAACAGACCGGGGCTCAGAGAGGGTGAGCGCCATGCCCAGGGCCACACAGCTGGTCCACCCAGAGCTGGGTGGGAATCATCTGAACCCAGATTCAGGGCCATGGGAACAGAGACCCGGGAACTGACCACACATGTCTGGCCCTGGTGTCTCCAGGAGAAACCACAGTCTCTCCAAGGGGCTCAGGACCGCCTCCTACAGGAAGCCTTCTGTCTGGCTGCCTCCCCCTCATGGCCAACTGGTGCTGTGGGAAGGCAGGGGCCGCTGAGAGCCCAAGACTGGTGGGGCAGGGCCTGGTGTCTGGGTCCTATTAGGCCCTGCTGTGCTGTGTGACCTTGGCCTGAGCCACCAGCCCTCTCTGAGCCTGCGCCCAGGAAGAGGAGGTAGATTTGCAGCGGGGCGGGGGCGGGGGGGCGCGGTTCCTGGTGCAGTGGGTGTGAGCAGCAGGTCTCTGCCCCAAGAGCAGGAAGGGTGGCCACTGAGAGCCCCAGGAAAAGCTTCCTCACACCTGGAGCTTTTATTTAGCACCAACTGTATGCGCCTCTCAACAATCCTATGAGACACTGCCCGAAGAGGAAGCAACAGGGTCAGAGAGAGAATGCAGTGCCCCAAGGCCACAGGCCAGTCAGTGCCTGGGGCTGCGCCGTCCTCAGGCAGGGAGTCCTGGAGAGGTTGTGTGCACCCAGTGGCCGGGGTGCGTGGCCAGAAGCCGGGGGAATGGTGAGGCTGCTCCGGCCTTCACCTTCACGCCAGCACCACCAGCAGCTGTGGGCCTGTGGGACCCCCCCACACCTGGTCCCGACCTCCGCCAGCTCCAGCTTGCCCTCCTCTACCTCTAAGGCACGTGTTTACATGACTAATGCCTGCCTCAGTCTCCACATCTGTAAAAGGGGCCCAATTCTACTGCCTGCCTAGTACAGCTGTTAGTCTACGCACAGGGCGCAGGGTCGGGTCCAGCACACAAACATGCTCGTGGGTGCACACATCCTGCATGGACACACGGCCTGGGGTGTGGGTACGTGTTATTCCAGGAGCGTCGTGGTACGTACACACCTGGCCTCACTTTGTTTCCCCAGAAACAGGTTCTGAGTCTAGTATTTGGGGGCAGGTGGTTTACTTGGGAGGTGGACCCAGAGAGGTGACCAGGGAAGGGCAGCAGCGGGACGGGAGTGCCATGGGAGGCGGGGCTGCAGCGGCCTGGAGTCTGGATGCTGCGTTTCATCCCACAGCTGTGCAGCCGCAGGCGGCACTCACACAGGGACCAGGGCACGAGGTACGAAGCCGGCGGCCCGCTGCTCACACCGGGCAGCGCACGTCTGTGCGTCCCTGCTCCCCCGCGGGAACACACGCAAAGGCACGTGGGCTGTGTCCTCACGGGAATGCATCTGTGCCTACGTCACGCCGAGGCTGGACACATGGGGTGAGTCTCCGTGCGCCTGCTCTTGCACATGTGTATGCGTATGTGGGAGCTGTGTGTGCGCACACGTGTGCACAAGGTATGGCACAGGCATGCACACATGTTCAGGCTACGTGCGTGTGCACGCACCGAAGTCCCTCACCCAACCCTGGCCGTGGCCGTGGGGTGGTGGAGATGGTCTGGTCACCTTGGTAACTGGCTAAGCTGGGGCAGCCTTGATTAAAAAAAAAAAAAAAAAAAATCAAACCACTGAACACAAAGAGGAGAAGGAGCTGGAGGGTTGTGAGGGTGAGGCTCAGCCCCAGGCTCCGCTCACGGCTCCCACCGCAACCCACCCACCTGTCCCGACCCAGCGAGGGCCGCCACAGCCAGGACGCAGGTCCCAGGAAGCAGCGGGCGGACAGTCCCTGGTGTGGGGGGGTTCCCTTCAGAGTCCCGGGGAGCCCACCGGGATGGCAGCAGTCAGGGACTGGGCGGGCCCCACTCTGCAGACTCACCAAGCCCCGGAAGAGGGCACCCTAGACACCAGGCGCTTTGCAAACCAGGGGACGCTGGGCCGAGCCGCCCACAGTCACCCTCTCTGGACAATGAATGCACTAACTGCATGCGCTGCCTCGTGGCCAGTGCATTAGCCCAGATCATGTGATGATTGATTCACGAGCTCTTATCCCCTTCCCATCCCCGAGGCCAGCTCGCCAGCCTCGCTGCCTCTGCTGGGTGGGGAGGGAGGGCCCGGCCAGACGCTTCCCTATCTCGCTCGCAAACATTGCACGCTATTTATATCTCATCAGACAGCGTGCACGGGGATGAAACCGCCGGTGCTCCGCACCCCGCGAGCAGCCAGGAGCTGAAACCCCGACACGGGCTGCATCAGGCAGAAATGCGAGGTGCTCACACCCTTGCTCAAGAGCCTGGGCCGGACCTGCACTCACACCTACAGGGGCTTTGCCCTACCTGCCTCCCTGTGTCCTGAGAAAGCCCTGTAAGGAAGAGTCTGCTGTTGTCCCCATCTGACAGATGAGGAAACTGAGGTTTGGAGAGCTGAAGTGACTTAGCCAAGGCCACACAGCCTGTAGGATGCAGAGCTGGGGACTACACCCAGCCAAGCCGCCCCAAAGCCTGGGCCTGTACTGCACAGCATTTGACCTCCCTAACTGAGTCCCAGAGCAGCCCTATGAGGTGGGCATCATTATGATTCCTGTTTTACAGAAGAGGAAACTGAGGCTCAGAGAGGTGAAGTGACTTGCCCAGGGGCACACAGCCGAGAACGGAAGCCAGATGTGTAACCCTGACTGATAACGTGCCCCAATCCACGCCCTGCGTGACCCCCCGGACACGTGCAGGGAACAGCCCCAGGGGGATGAGAATGGCTCAGGGCAGTCTGTCCCCGCGGCTACCTGAAGCAGAAGCCACGTGGGGCCCCTTCACGTTGTGAGGTGGCCCTGCCTCAACGCCCAGCCCTCCTTCCAGACACCAGTGGAGGGCAGCTTGCCTGGTCCTGGTACCTCCAAGGACCCAGCTACCAGCACAGGGACAAGTGTGAAGGGCCCTCGAATCCTAGTGCTGACCTCTGGTCATCACCGTCACAGAGCAGGGGCCCCCTCGCCCGGCCACATCAGCATTCGAGCAGGGGACTCTGGAAACCCGCTGCCGACCTCCACCCCCTGGGCATCCTGCGACCCTGGCTCCTCCTGAGACCCTGGGAACCGAGCCAGCTAGAGCTCCGGAGGGCAGTGCGGCCACCTCTCGGCTCCCCAGCGCCCTCATCTGTGAGACAGGCACTAACAGGCCCTCTGGGCGGGGGGGGGCATTCCAGACGTGGTACCCAGCACAAGGCCTTCACACAAGAACCCCTCAGCAAGTGGTCATGCCGTTGGCTTTCACGTCGTTGGTAAAGCACGAAGCAGCCTACCCGCTGAACCACAGAGCTGCACGGGCTTCGCGGGGTGCCAGTTCTGAGTTCAAATGCCAACTCTGACTCCTTGGTTGTGTGTCTCACGCACCTGGCAGCCCCCCTCTGAGCCCTGGTGTCCCTGCCTTCCCCACGGGCCTGTCCAGGTGTGCTCCGGCCTCAGCGAGCACTTGAGAGCCAAATAGCCCCTCACCCCACCCGACTCCAAGGCCAGGGCAGCTGGCACCTCTGAGCGACACCTCGGCCCGGGCCTGGCCGCGGGGGCCCAAAGAGCGACTACACGACGTATCTCCTCACCCCCAGCCTGGAGTCCTGAGCTTCTAGATCTGACTGTCACCCAGCACAGGGCCGGGCACGAGCAAGGGCAGATGTCGGTAAGGAGTGCGCAAGCTCTCTGGGCACCTACCACACGCCTACCTGGAACCCGGGGACTTTACCTGGATGCTCTCATTTAAGCCTCATGAGAGTCCTGCTTTGACATCGGAGGAAACCGAGGCACAGGAAGACGGCCTCTGAACATTGGAGACCATGTGGGCTGCAGCCCAGACCCCACCCCCTTCTCTGTTCCGCCTGTGGGGTGGCAGGAGAGGCCAGCACTAGTGACCGGCAATGCTGCAGTGGGGACGGCTCCCTTGATTCTGTGGGGATGGTCCCCTTGACCCTTGGTACCCCCGGCCCCGAGCTTTGGGAAGCCACGTCCTGGCCCAAACGCAGGGCCCTCAGTGCTCGGCGTGGCAGCTGGAAGGTGGAGTAGTAGGTGCATGGGGGCTGCACTCCCGGCCTCTGCAGCCTCATCTGTATAATGGGTGGTAGGGACAAGCCTGGCACCTGGCCAGGTGGGCCCTCAGCCATCAGCTATGGAAGGGAGGGCTGAAGGGCCCCTAACGGCCCAGGGTCCACCAGTCTCCCGCCACTCAGGCCTCCACCTCCTACCGGCAGGTCAACCCAGACAGGGGTCTGAGGCCCCCAGAGGGGCATTAAAGGTCCCAGCACCAGATTGATGGCCATCAGACAGTGATGGCCCCATAAGCAAGGAAGAAAAGGCACCCCAGGCCTTGCACAAAGGCAGGGAGTTGCAGAGACTCTGTGCCCACAAGGAAGGGCGGCACGGGGGCGGGCGTGAGCAGGGCCAGCCCTGAGAGTAGCCAGTGACGCGGGGGCAGACCGCATGGGGCCCTGAAGCTGGGCTTCTGACGGCTGCCCCGTCAGCCACAGCCAGACTCCTAGACTGAGGCTCAGAGGAGCACCCTGGGCCCCAGAAAATCCCTTAACCTTTCTGAGCCTCATGCCTTCCTCTGTAAACGGGGGTAAAGAGAGTACTGGCGCCTTCCGGGGTCACCACAGGAAAGCAATGTGTCAACACCCACCGAAGCCCGAAGCAGCACAAGCTTCCAGGAACGTCCTTTCCTGAGACCCCGGAGCCCACACTCTCCCTCCAGCCAGGGGGGCGCGACAGGGGAGCCATAGAACCCA
Source organism: Balaenoptera musculus (assembly GCF_009873245.2). NCBI lineage: Eukaryota > Metazoa > Chordata > Mammalia > Artiodactyla > Balaenopteridae > Balaenoptera > Balaenoptera musculus. The sequence continues at coordinate 59,552,393 of NC_045804.1, read as the reverse complement.
CGAGCCGGGGAGACGCTGGGAGCAGAGCGATGGGACAGGAGACAACGGAAGACACGGGGACCTAAACGTTACCGAGGGTCAAAACACAGAGCGCGGGGCGGTGGGGGCCAAACCCACCTGCGCTGCCCACGCACGGCGGCACGGCCCTCCCCACCTGTGCCATCGGTCATACCCGCCTCACTGGTCACAGCACACGCGCTCCTCATGCCCGCTTACACACTCAGACACGCGCCCACCACACAGTCAGGGTCCTGCACGGCTGCAGCACACACAGCCAAGCACCCCACACCGTCCACACCTCTCTACAGTCTGCCATTCAGACGGCCTGACCCCGCCTACACGGCTGGCCCCAGGCCCACCCTCTGAACCCACGTGCTTGGGCTCCACCCCCTGAGCATGCTGTGCTGTAAGGAGGGGCACAGAAAGGAGGGTGGGGGTCCACGAGACCCTCCACTCCTGCAGCACCAGCCCCCAGACCAAGGGGAGCCAGGTGGCTGGGGCTCCCTCCGAATCCAGCCACCGGCACAGCCCTGATGGGAGCTCCTGCAGGCTCCTCGGCACTGACAGGCTGATTAGGGGGTGGGGGATCAGCTGGGCCCCCGCCTCCCACCCGGAGCAGCTGCAGCCTTTGTGGGGTGCAGAGGGAGGGGCTCCTGTCCCCTGCCTGCCTTTCTGTCCTCCCAGCAGCAGACAGACCCACCCTTCCCCGGGGAGCCCATGCCTGCTGTGCACACACACGTCCACATCTGTGCCCCTCCACTGAGCACACACTGAGCACCCACTGTGCGCCAGGCCTGCGGGACCCCGAGTGGGTGGCGTGACTCCCACGGCACGCCCAGGGACCCGGGGCCCGGGGGGCTCAGCTCCTCGACACAGATCACCTTGGTTCACTGCGATCCACTTTTATGAGGAGACACGTGAAAGAGACATGAGCCCAAGTGCAGCCTGCCAGACCCCGGCCAGCTCCTCCGGGCTCACGCTGCTGCCCTCGTGCTGCTGCTCCTCGAGCCCGGTGAGCCGCGTCCACCCCGGCCTCTCCCCCAGGCCCCCTCCCAGCTCCTCCCCAATCCCGTGAGGGTCTCTGCTCAGACGGCCCTACCCTCTCACATGTTCCCTGCTCACTAATTCAGGAGTCTATGCTCAGTTGCCCATGGACATGTGAGGGCAGGGATTCTCTTTTTTTCTCAAGAGTGGTTTTTAGAGCAGTTTAAGGTTTACAACAAAACTGAGGGGAGGGCACAGAGTTCCCACGTACCCCGACCCCGCACGTGCACAGCCTCCGCATTGGCAACATCCGTCAGTACAGCGGGGCCTTTGCTGCCATCAGTGAACCTGCGTCGACAGGTCAACATCACCCAAAGTCCACACTTTATCTCAGGGCTCACTCGTGGTGCTGCACTTTCTGTGGGTTTGGACAAATGTACAAAGACTTGTATCCACCACGACGGTGCCACACAGAACAGCTCACTGCCCTAAATATCCCGGGCTCCGCCTGTCCATCTCCCGTTCTCCACCCCTGGCAACCACTGATCTGCCTGCTGTTTCCACAGTTCTGCCTTTTCCAGAATATCATATAGCTGGAATCACACAGCAGGTAGCCCTTTAGGACTGGCTTCTTTCACTTAGTCATATGCATTTAGGGTTCTTCCATGTGTTTCCATGGCTTGACAGCTCATTTCTTTTTAGTGCTGAAAGACACTGCATTGTCAGGACGGACCACGGTTTATTTATCCATCACCTACTGAAGGACATCTTGGTTGCTTCCAAGTTTTGGCAATAACTAATAAAGCTGCTATAAACATCTGCGTGCAGCGTTTGGTGTGGATATAAGTTTTCAGCTTCCTTGGGTAAATACCAAGGGTTAGAGTTAGGGTTGCTGGGTCATACGGTAAAGTATGTTTAGTCTTGTAAGAAACTGCCAAACTGTCTTCCAAAGCGACTGCACCATTTTGCCTTCCCATCAGCTGTGATGAGAGTTCCTGCGGCTCCACGTCCTCATCAGCCATTCTAAAGGGATGTAGTGGTATCTTACTGTTGTTTTAACTTACATTTCCCTGCTGACAAATGATGTGGAGCATCTTTTCTTTTTTTTTAATATTTATTTATTTGGCCACACTGGGTCTTAGTTGCGGCACACGGGATCTTCGTTGGGGCACACGGGATCTCTCTTTGTGGCACATGGGCTTCTCTCTAGTTGTGGCGTGCAGGTTTTTCTCTCTCTAGTTGTGGCACGCGGGCTCCAGAGCACGTAGGCTCTGTAGTTTGCGGCACGCGGGCTCTCTCGTTGATGGGCACAAGCAGCTCAGTATTTGTGGCATGTGAGATCTTAGTTCCCTGACCAGGGATCAAACCCACGTTCCCTGCACTGGAAGGCGGATCCTTTACCACTGGACCACCAGGGAAGTCCCTAGAGCATCTTTTCATATGTTTACTTGCCATCTGTATATCTTCTTTGCTGAGGTGTCTGTTCACATCTTTGGCCCGTTTTTTCCTATTGTCTGTTTGTCATTTGTTCTCTATTGTTGAGTTTCAAGAGTTCTTTGTTTTGGATAACAGCCCTTGATCAGATGTGTCTTTTGCAAATATTTTCTCCCTGTCTGTAGCTTGTTTTCTAATTCTCTCAACATTGTCTTTCCCAGAGCAGAAGTTTTTAATTTTAATGAAGTCCAGCTTGTCACTGATTTCTCTCATGGATCATGCCTTTGATATTGTATCTAAAAATGCATAACCATACCCAAGGTCATCGAGGTTTTCTCCTACTCTATCTTCTAGGAATTTCATAGCTTTGTGCTTTACATTTACATTTATGATCCATTTTGAGTTAATTCGTGTGAAGGGTGTGTGGTCTGTGTCTAGATTAACTTCTTTGCGTGTGGACGTCCAGTTCTTCCAGCACCATTTGTTGAAAGACTATCATTGCTCCACTGTGTTGCCTTTGCTCCTTTGTCAGCAATCTGTTGACTATATTTGTGCGTGTCTATTTCTGGGCTCTCTACTTTGCTCCATTGATCTGTCTGTTCTGTTGCCAACCCCACACCGTCTTGATTTCTGTAGTTTTATCGTAAGTCTTTTTTTAGAAATAAATTTATTTATTATTTTTAAAATTTATTTATTTTTGGCTGTGTTGGGTCTTCGTTGCTGTGTGCGGGCTTTCTCTAGTTGCGGCGAGCGGGGGCTACTCTTCGTTGCAGTGCGCGGGCTTCTCATTGCGGTGGCTTCTCTTGTTGCGGAGCACGGGCTCTAGGCTCATGGGCTTCAGCAGTTGTGGCATGTGGGCTCAGTAGTTGTGGCATGCAGGCTCAGTAGTTGTGGTGCATGGGCTTATTTGCTCCGCGGCATGTGGGATCTTCCTGGACCAGGGCTCAAACCCATGTCCTTTGTATTGGCAGGTGGATTCTTAACCACTGCACCACCGGGGAAGTCCCTATAGTAAGTCTTTAAGTCAGTTAGTGTCTTTGTTCTTCTCCTTCAGTACTGTGTTGGCTGTTTCAGGTCCTTTGCCTCTCCATATAAACTTTAGAATTAGTTTGTCAATATCCATAAAATAACTTTCTGGGATTTTGATTGGGAATGCATTGAATCTATAGATCAAGTTGGGAATAACTGATGTCTAACAATATTGAGTCTTCCTATCCATGTACATGGACTATCTCTCCACTTATTTAGTTTTTCTTTGATTTCACTCATCAGGGTTTTGTTGGATTTATACGTCGGTGGTTTATTTGGGGGGGGGTGCTAATAGAAATGGTATTGTGATTTTAATTTTAGATTTCACTTTTCACTTGTTTACTGCTGGTATATAGGAAAGTGATTGACTTTTGTACATTAACCTTGTATCCTGCAACCTTGCTATAACTGCTTATTAGTTCCTGGAGTTTTCTTGTCGATTTTTTCATATTTTCTACATAGATGATCATGTCATTCGTGAATAGAGACAGTTTTGTGTCTTCCTCCCCAATATGTATACCTTTTATTTCCTTTTCTTGTCTTATCTCATTAGCCAGGATTTCCAGTACGATGTTGAAAAGCACTGGTGAGAGAGGACTTCTTTGCCTTGTTCCTGATCCTAGTGGGAAAGCCAAGTTTCTCATCATTAAGTATGATGTCAGCTCCAGGATTTTTGTAGGTGCCTTTATCAAGTTGAGAAAGTTTCCCTCTATTCCTAGTTTACTGAGAGTTTTTACTGCAAATGGATGCCGGCAGGGCTTTGTTTTGTCGCCTGGTGTGTCCTGGTGCTTGGAGGAAGTGCCAGCCCATGGCAGGCCCTCTGTGATCTCCTTTGGAAGGAACAGGTGCAGGGTGCAGGGAAGGGGCTAGCAGGGACAGGGAGACGCCACAGCAATGGCCTTGGGTAGGTGAAGGCAGAGGGGCCAAGTGGCCGTGGGGGACAACAATCCATCCACAGGAAAGGGATGGAGGCATGGCGAGGGGATGCAGGTGGCGGGAGGTGGGAGCTGCAAGGTTCTCCTTTGACTTTCTCAGTAATGAGGACGCCACACTGTCGGCTGAGACTCCAGGACCCTGGAGAGTCTCAGGAGGCAGGGCCCCGGGACCAAGAGGGCAGGTTCTGGGTGGAAAGGGAGGAGGTCTGGGGCCAGAGCCCCAAGCTTGGAAGCAAGAGAGGGGTCCATGAGGCCCCAGGGCAGTGCAGGCTGCAACTGGACTCAGGAGCTCACGTCCTTTAAGTCTGGTTTCCTGCATGTCCAGGAGGGATAGGGTGGGCTCAGGAGGCAGGTGGTGGGGGACCAGGGCACTAGGGGTGGTTCTGAAGGGCTCTCTAAGGTCCACTGGCTGGACACTCACCCTGGGAGGCCTCCTGCGGGGCCAGGCCAGAGCCCCTCCCCTGGGGCACCTTCTCTGCTCCACAAGCCCCAGCATCCCCACTTCTGCAGAGACTTCGCTCAGGCCACGTGGATGCACTTCTCCCGCGTCCAAAGTCGAGTGGTGAGTGAATCGGCCGCCCTGCTGTCTCCCCAAGCAGCAAAGGTTCGCGTGCAGGTCTGTGGAAAGCCCAGCGTGCCCACAACGCAGCTACAGGGCGGTGGGGGTGGCTCCTGGACAGATGTGAGCCCCACCACTGCCTAAGAAATGGACAGAGGGGGCATGACCCACACGCTGAGAACTTTAGCAGGGCCTTGGCCTAAACCTTTCCCTTGCATGAGCCTCCCAGTACAGAGTGGGCACTCAGATAATGGTCTTTCTATCCTAGTCCTGTGAGGGTAAAAACGAGGGAGGCTGGACCAGCCCCACGTCCTGTGGCTGAGGTCACAGGGGATGGAGGGTGGCAGGTCATTCAGTCCCTCCCCCCTTGGGGCCTCAGTCTCTCCACCTGTAAAGTGGACGGGACTCTGAGAACCCTCCTCCATCATCTAGACTTCTGAAACCGTTCTAACACCGGGCACACACAATCACAGTTTGAACGGGACAGACTTGGCCCCATTTCTCAGAGTAGGGAAGTGAGGCTCAGAGAGGTGAAGCTGGTTCCCTGGAGTCACACAGCAGGGGGGCACGGGGGGCGCCCCATTTAAATGCACGCTAACCTGGCTCATGCCCAACACCGCACCTCCCAGATCCTCAGCCCAGGTCTCGGCCTGCCCTCAAGGGAGAGCCCTTCTTAAAGGCCTCCGTGCCTTTGGAGGCACCGGGGGCCCAGCCGTGGGGCTCCTCGGTCTGGCCGCCTGCCTCCCTCAGGACCCCATCATCTCTCAGTCCCTGCTCCGCTCCCGGCCAGTACGTTTTGAGAATTAAATGAGATGATGTTCGGGAAAGCACTGAGCGCAGCGCCTGGCACCAGAAGACACCGAGTAAACAGTCGTTTTCATTATTGTTTTGGGTGCCAAGTCTCAGTGAAACATCGTGGCACTTCCTGAGAAATAAAGGCACCCAGTGACACCACGGTGCTGCTGAATTCACCACCAAGGCGGGCATTTTGCTGAAGCCCCCAAAATATCCTGCCGGTTGCCAGGAGCCAAGGGAGGGGGCCGAGGACACCCAGGCCCCCGGGGCACGTGGCCTCAGGCCAGGGTATCACAGTGGTTTGTCAGCACACCAGCCATCTCCAGAGGGACTCTGCCTGGCGGCCCAGGGATGGGGCCAGGGCAGGGGGGCCAGCAGGAGTGAAACCCAGCCCTCTCCCTCCAGTGAGGAGAAGGCTGGGTTTCTTTTTGTTTTTTTAATAAATTTATTTATTTATTTATTTTTGGCTGCACTGGGTCTTCGTTCCTGCGCACAAGTTTTCTCTAGTTGCGGTGAGCAGGGGCTACTCTCCGTTGTGGTGCGTGGGCTTCTCATTGCGGTGGCTTCTCCTGTTGCAGATCACCGGCTCTAGGCACACGGGCTTCAGTAGTTGTGGCTCACGGGCTCAGTAGTTGTGGCTCGCGGCCTCTAGAGCGCAGGCTGAGTAGTTGTGGCGCACGGGCTTAGTTGCTCCACAGCATGTGGGATCTTCCCGGACCAGGGGTCGAACCAGTGTCCCCTACCTTGACAGGAAGATTCTTAACCACTGTGCCACCAGGGAAGCTTGCAGGGAAACCACAGCACCGGAGGAGGCCCCTCGGGCTCCAGGCGCAGACGGACTGCTGGCGATGGGCTGGGGCTATGCGATCTCTCTGAGGTTCAGTGTTGGCATCTGGAAATAGGGCAGCTGCTCCCCATCCCTGGGGCTAGCCATGAGGACCCAACAGGATGAGAAAGGGCCCCGCATATGGCAGGAGCACCACCGAACTCCCAAAGACCTCAACCTGGGGAGGGCAAAGGTCAGGGAAATAACTGCTCTGCAGGAGCTGGCAGCTGCCAGGAAGGGAATGACAGAAAGGTGTTTCAGCAAGAAGAAACACTCCACTGGCTCTAAAACAGAGGCAGTGGAGGCCACGGTGGGACCCAGGCACGCTCAACTCTCCAAGGGGCGGGGACCACCCCCAGAGGGCACAGCGGTGGCAGCTCTAAAAGCTACAAAGGCGGGCTTCCCTGGTGGTGCAGTGGTTGAGAATTCGCCTGCCAATGCAGGGGACACGGGTTCGAGCCCTGGTCTGGGAAGATCCCACATGCTGCGGAGCAACTGGGCCCGTGAGCCACAACTACTGAGCCTGCGCGTCTGGAGCCTGTGCTCCGCAACGGGAGAGGCCGCGACAGTGAGAGGCCCGCGCACTGCGATGAAGAGTGGCCCCCACTTGCCACAACTAGAGAAAGCCCTCGCACAGAAACGAAGACCCAACACAGCCATAAATAAATAAATAAATAAATAAATAAAATTTAAAGTAATAAGGAGGTACCATTTAAAAAAAAAAAAAAAAACTACAAAGGCACGAGTCCTCCGACCCAGCAGGGCCGCTTCTGGACTCTTTGCTTGGACAGAGCTGGCACGAGGACCTCAGTACCCAGGTGATCATAGCAGCGTTACATGCGATAACAGCCAAGGGCTGGAGGTGCCCCGGAACGAAGCAGGCTCACGAAACAGAAATCCAGCCCAGTGAAGGGAATACTGGGCAGACCTTAAAACCGTTCTGCTGATTGATGTACTAATCAAAGGGGTCATCTACTACACCTCTCCTGTGCATTTCCTTTGATCGCTCCCAGCAGCCTCATGGGGGGAAGAACTGTTAATGCCTCCATTTTGCAGATGAGCAAACTGAGACACAGAACAGTCAAGCAATCTGCCCAAGGACACACAGCTGGTAAGTAGCACAGACCAAGCATACCGTATATGCTTGTGTCTCGAAGATATGTTGCTACAAAATTTTTTTTTCTTAAAAAAGTCAAGACACAGGGCAGCATATCCAGGTTGACCATGTGTAATGGGTTGAGTGATGGCTCCCCCAAAATATATGTCCACCCAGTACCTCTGAATGTGAGTTTATTTAGATAAAGGGTCTTTGCAGGTATAACTAAGGATGTGGAGATGAGACCATCCTGGATAAGGATGCCCTGAATCTAATGACAAGTGTCCTCATGAGAGGAGAGAAGACACAGGGAGAGAAGCCCACGTGAAGACAGAGGTGCAGACTGGACAGATGCCAAGGAACCCCAAGGGTCACAGCAGCCACGGGGGCCGGGAGAGAGGCCCGGGGCGGATTCTCGGAGGAAGCAACCCTGCCGACACCTTGATTTCGGACTCTGGCCCCCAGAACTGAGAGACAACAATCTGTTTTGTTTTAAGCCCCCCAGTTTGTGGTGACTTGGTATGAAAGAAAGCAGTACAGACCCCACCGGCTCCCAATCATCCCGCTTCTGTTTCCTCCTCTGGACCTGGCTGATGGACCATCCCATAGGACGGCTGCCCCTGGCAGGGCAGTGCAGACGTGTCGGGGGTGTGGGTTTGTCCAACAACCTCCCCTCGGGTTCCCAGTTCCCAGAGGAGGAGACTGAGACCAGAGGCTCGGGTCACAGCTCCCAGGGGGGCTGCTCCCCGTCCACCCCCCACCCACCAGTGCTTGATCCGTGGCAGGGTGAGTGGGGGACCCCTGAGGCCCACCAGGAGGGCAGCTGGGTCAGGACAGGACCCAGAGCCAGGTCACCTGGCTCTGGAGCCTCAGGGCTGGGGCATCTGCTGTAGGATTGGGGCCAGACCCCACAGGTGCCGCAAGGCTCTAGCTGGCAGGGCCGGCAGAGGAAAGGAAGAGGGTGGCTCGGGTCTCCTCTGCTGTGAAGCCCCGAGGGAGGGGCTGGGCCGTTCCGTGGCTGTCCGGGGACTTTTGGAGGCACCCCCTCCAGTGGTCCTGAAGGCTCCCGGGGCCCGGGGTGGGGGTGGGGGGAACTTGGCTACCCCAGCCGGGCAGGTGCTCCCGACAGCTTGAGGCACAGCAGGCCGAGGTGATGGGCGCGGGTGAGCCTCCGGCCTGTGTGGCAGAGGGGCCGGGGGCAGGGAGAGCGGAGGCTGCCCTGGCCGCCCTGACCGCAGAGCTGAAGTGGAAAAGGAATGAGAAAACAGATGCCCAGGCGGGGCATGATGTTCACGTCCACTTCACACATGCGGAGACCGAGGCTCGGACCAGCACAGGGGTGACTAACACCCTCTCAAACTTAGCCTCTCAGACCCTTTCCACAGGGGCCCTCAGTGGAGCCTGAGGGGACGGTCCTTCCGATGCCTCTCAAACCAGGTGACAGGAGTGGCGGTGCTGGCACCCGACAGGAAGCTCAGAGGTGGGTCGGGGGGGACCGAGTCCCCAGCAGAGGCCTGCCCCTGCCGAGGACCTCGGACGAGCAGCCTGGCCAGTGCCTTCCCCGCGGGGCTCAAGCACAGCGCTGGCCTCAGCCTCATATGTGTCCACGCCGGGCCGGGCGGTCCCTGAGGCCAGAGGGGACGGGGCCAGCCCAGGGTCAAGGGCTGGGCTGCAGCAGGGTGAGCTCCCCGTGGTGGCTACACTGCCGGGGAGACTGAAAAGTGCAGGTTCCCAGGCTCCACCCCGGGCCCCACCCCAGGCCCTCGGAACCAGAATTTCTGGGGACAGAGCCAGGAGATCTGGATTCTCCAACTGCTTCCCGAGGGGTCTGAGGAAGGAGGTACCCCAGCAAAGATCCAGCACCTCTCCCGGGACTAAGACACGCCAGTTCTGCAACTCCAGGTTCTCTGTCCCAAAGAGGCCACAACTCCATGACTCAGAGCCCATCACCCAGGAACTTGGGTGGCTGAGTGCTTTCCTAGACTCCACAGCTAAGATGCTATGGTCCCAAGACTCTGACTCAGCCCTCAAGTCATCAAAGGAGAGAGGACGAAGCCCCTGAGTATGGGGCCTGGGGCACCAGCAGGGACGGCAGGGACGGGAAGATGAGAAAACACGGAAACAGGGAGGGGGAGAGAGACAGAGAGGGCACTGCAGCTGCTAGCAGGTGTGCACAACCGCATCCACATGTTTGTTAAGCACTCAGACAATCTAAAAGGTTCTCTAATGACAGTCCCCTCAAAAGCATAAAGCTTTGGGGTGGGGGTGAGGGGGAGACAAGGTTTGAGAAAAAGAAATTCATTTTCTGTCCTGACAATCGTGTGACGCTTTACCGTGAGCCTGTAACACTCTTGTCATTAAAAACTGTGATAATTAGCAAGAGAATATGACAAAGTCTATGCTTCCTTAAGTGTCTGTTCACTGGTTTCTTTACCCTCCCCCAATCCAGACATCAGTTCCCAGCCCCCAGCCCCAGGCACAGGGTAAAGCAAAGGTACCTGCTCCAGACTCAATAGTCAAAAGCATGAATAATGCTGAATTCTGACCTCCTCAGGGCCAGTGTCACTAAGATTCACCAGGCAGAGACCTCTAGGGCTTTCTGAGAAGGGAAGGGAGAGACCAGCAAGGAAAGACATGTCCAGGGGCTGGTCCCGAGGGCGCTGTGCAAGGGGGTCCAGGGCCCTGCCCACACCCTGCTTCCATAAGGCCACGGGCCAGGCCCCTGAGAAGCCCCACCTTTGAGCCCCCTCACCTGCCCCGGATCCCGGCCCCCTCGGGAGTCGCCGGCGTCTATCTACCTCTGCTCTCCGCGCGACCCAGCCAGGCCCCGCGCTCTCTGGGCCTGGCCAACCTCTCGCCCTGCAAAGGGGCCGGGTGGAGCCAGCTCCCCGCGGGGCCCCCAGTCCTCCTCGGCCCCCCCTGGCCCGGCTTGGCCTGGAACCAAGAGCCCACAGGCACAGGGTCGGGGGCAGGGGGGTGGCGCGGCTGCTACCTCCCAGAACGCCAGCTGCTGGCAGCGATTTATTTTTGCCTTAAGTGCCAGAGAATTGCAGGGCTGGAGCCGCCAGCTCAGGGGGCTTGGGCTGCAGCTGGAAGGAGAGGAAGGTGGGCAGGGTGGGGGACACACAGCCCCTCCGTGACCTCGGCCGTTCACGCACACGCGCACACACACACACACACGCGTGCGTGCACACACACACACAGAGCTCGGTACCTCGCTGTCTCCACATGCCAACCCCCCCCCCCCCGCACCGGCCCAGCTCTCCTGAGGAAGCCAGCAAGCAGCTGCGAGGAGGCTTCGGGGGCAGAGGGTCCCCACCGCTGTCCCCCGCCTTGCTGCCACCTCTGGCTGGGGCTGTCCCTCTTGGGCCGCAGGCTGCCCCCTCCCACAGCGGGGGCGTCCCTCACAACGTGGGGGCCACAGCCCCAGGCGAGCTGGAGGGGGTCCGGCTCCGCCCCAGAGGGGAGCTCAGGAGACACAGCCTGCCCTGCACCCAAGGGAGACCGACAACAAACAAGAGAAAACATAACGTGGCAGACGGCGTTAAGTTCCACGGAGAGAAAAGCAGGAGAAGGAAGTGGGGAAAGGGAGGCTGCCGTGTTGCCCAGGGAGCCAGGAGAGGCGTGGGGAGTAGGCGGCGTTCGGGCAAGAGCTGAGAGCGATGGGGGAGGGCCCTGCGGAGCTCTGGAGAGGGCAGCTGGGGGCAGACGGGGCAGAGGCCCAGGCAGAGGAGGCCTGGCGCATCGGAGGCACCGCGGGAGGGAGGCCGGTGGCCTGGGCGGAAGTGGGGAGTGAAGGCGGCAACAGGGCCAAACTGCGGGCTCGGCGGACCAGGGTGAGGAGGGTCCAGACCCCAAGACTCTAGAGGCCACGCCAAGGGAAACATGGCCGGCGCTGCAGGGCTGAAGGCTAAGCAGGGGCTGGACCAGGGTCCCCAGGGCGCCCACAGCCTCACGCGGCCTTTGCAGCTGCCACTTCAGCAGCTGGGCAGGAAGCCTCGAGATGCAGAACATCGGTGGGGTGAGAGGAGGAAGTGGGTTGGGGAGGGGGTAGAGCTGACACACTAGGAGGCGGAGGCCCTCTCCTCCCATAGAACCCTCGCCTGCCCTCTCTGGGCCTCAGTTTCCCCCCTGTCCAAGGGAAGGCTGGACTGAATGGCAGATATCAAGGCTCTGGCATCGCAGAGGCTCACATGCCCTCCTTCATGGAGCCCCTCCTTTCCGCACCCCATTTCTGTTGAGACTCCCCCAAAGGCACACACAGAGGCTCACATTTCCACTCTCCCATGCTGGGTGCTCTCAGAAGCCTCCCCTCCTGGCGCTCTGATCCCACTTCACAGATGATAAACTGAGACCCAAGAGAAGAAGTGACTGGGCCACAGTCAGACCCCCGGCCTCGCTCACCCTAGCTGTCTGCCCTAAAGTCTCCCCCGAGAGAATGCGAGAAGGCGCTAGGTCAAGGGCCAGGTCTCCATTTACTCAACACCCACTTATTTAGCACCTTCTGTATGCCAGACACTGCACTGGGGCCACAGCTGAGTAGCGGGGCACCAGGGCCTCCACCCCAGGAGCTCAGAGCCCACCACAGCCCCCAGTGAGGCCTCAGCAGCAGAGAAAACAGCCCAGACACAGACCCACCAATTATTTACTGAGCACCTACTACATGCCAGGCCTTAACCAGGTCCCGAGGACACAGCAACCTGGAAGCTGGGATGGCAGGCAGGCACCAGGGCCTGTAGGGGACCAGCCCTGGTGGGGCGGCAGCCCCCACAGACAGCCTGGCAGGCGGATGCACTCTGCGCAGGCTGTCTGTGGGATGCAGGAAGGTGGGCTCTGGGTCCGAGCCGCGTTCCCGTCTCTCCCAGAGCCTCCCTGGGCCTCGCGGAGCTACTGCCATCCTCTGCACTAGCAGACCATTAGGAAATTAAATCAGCTGGCAGAGTGCTGGGCCCTCAGCCAGTGCCCAGCGAGGGCTCCAGTTCTGCCCTCGGCCCCAGATCCTCTGGAAAACCCTCCTGCCTGCCCAGCCCCACCCCCAGCCTCAGCCCCACGGCTCCTCTGAAGCCTCCGGGCCTCCTGCCCTGCCTGCGGCCCAGTTTCAGGCTGGCCTTCTTTCATCTCTGGCCTTCCCCTGGCTGTCTCCCTGCCACACTGCCAACTCCCCTGGAGCAGCCATTCCGTGGGCCGAGCCCACACCCCACACACCTGCCCAGTGGCCAGCCAGCCTCTATCCCTCTTGCTGCCCATGAGCTGCCTCTCTCCCAGCCTCTCCTCCATGCCAGCCCGAGACAGGGCTCCAGCTGCAGCCCCAGGGCAGGGGCAGGTGTGCCCAGGCGTCACTCACAGCAAAAGCCCCGGCAGGGACCCAGCAACAGGCGCCAGTTGCACCTGTCGGAGGGACGGCCCGGCCCGAGCTGGGAGCAGCGAGCCTGAGACATCAGGTGGGCCCTGAGGGGGCTCCAGCAGCCTCCGGCCTGGAGCCAGACAAGGGCCACTGAGGTTGCTGGGAGTGACAGTGCAGTTGCTTCCACCCTAGACGCTGTGCCAAGGCCTCCTGGTGCCGGGCTTGGTGCTGCCAGCCGTGGCCCAGGGCACCAGAGGCCTCGCCAGGCCAGAGGAAACTGCCCACAGGCAGAGCTGGTCCCAGTGCGGCATAACTGCAGGGCGCTGCTGTCACTGCTAGTGTTGTTACTGTTACCACTGCTGTCACTATTATTGCACTGCCTCAGGGCCACCAGGGTTACCCTGTCCTGCTCTGGGCAGACTTGAGAGGAGGGACACCATGGCCCTGTAGCAGGAAACCTGGCAGGGCAGCCCTCTGGCCTGGCGAGAGCTAGGTGGAGGTTTCTTCTCAAACCCCTGACTTGCTGTGTGGCTTTGGGCAAGATCCTGCCCCTCTCTGGGCACCTTTTCCTCACAGCACAGCACAGTTCACTGAACATCCGTCCACCAGGCACATACCTCGAGGAGGGGTCTCCTCCTAAGCAACTTGAAGCCTGATGGGGGTCTGACATGGCAGTTGGGCATGGGAGGGGGTCCAGGGATAGACCAACAAACTTAGGCTCTGCCCCTTTGCCCGAGGGAAGGTCCATCCCCTTCAGGGCTGGGAGGGGGCTCTGCTGTGCCCTCACCTGGAGAGCGGGGCACAAGGAGAGAGTCCGGGACTGGAAATTCAGGTCTGCCAGGTGTGTGCCAACACCCAACATCTATAGACTGCCCAATATATGCGCTCAGCGGTACACCCGTAGAGAGGAGGGACCTCCCCTGTTGTCCAGCACACTGGAGCCCCCTTCTTGTCCCCAAGGGTGCCCAAGCAAGCCCCTGCCCCCTTGCACCCTGCTCTCCCTCAGGGGTCTGGGGCCCACATGACTGGAGCCCTTCCGAGGCCCCCTCCTGGAGCTGCCGACACCCGGCCCCCTAGCTGGAGGGGAGGGGCCGCCAGAAAGCTGAGGGGCGGATCATGCCGAGGCGTTTCTTTGGGGGTCCCAGCGAGCGGGGAGGGTGCTCTTCTCACAACGGGGGGAGGGGCTGGCCGCAAAAAGACCACACGCCCCCACCGCTCCTCGGGTTCTCCCCTCCCTGGCGCTCTCCAGCCACGTGGTGGCGGTCCAGGGCGGAGACCTGCGATGAGGGGCTGCAGAGAAGCACAAGCAGAGGCTGAGGTCCGAATGGGGCGGCAGCCGGGGCCTGGCCGTCCTCTGCACCTCGGGAGCGGGCGAGGGGGAGGCTGGAGGCTACCGCCTTCTGGGTTCGCACCTTCGAGGAGGCGGCTGCTGATTTCAGCGGCGTGTGGGCGCCTCTGCGCTCCCCGGAGACGGAGCCTGCGGACCCGGGCTCCGCGACGCGGATATGGGGGGCTGGAGGTCCCCAGCACTTTATTCCAGGGTCCGTCCTGGGCACGGGGAGCACAGGAGAAAGGAGCAAAGGTCCCAGGAGGTGCAGGGCTCCCGGATGAAGAGCTGCTGGGGAAACGGGGAGCAGGGTGGCCCCGGTCCCAGCAGATCCAGGCCGCGCGGAGGCAGGAGAACCTCCCAGAACCAAAGACCACCTCCAAAGAGACACTTGCCTGTGACCTCCGGTTCTGAACACAGGTTTTAAAATGTTCACGTGACATGTGCACACTCCATCGGAACAGGCAGCACAGACACCCACTGGGGCCTCAAATCCCATCTGAAGCCCCGCAGGAACTCCCCACCCAGTTGCCGCGGGTTCCCCCGCCCCGCGCCCCTCCCCGCGCCCCAGGACATCCAGAGCAGACGTCAGCACTGTGAGGGGACCCCGGCCCTGAAACCCGCGGGGCCTCTCAGCCAAGCGACCACCCCTGAGCGATCAAGGCCGACTCCTACAAGCGAAAAAAGGTGCGGCTGGACTCCTCGGCTGGCTCACTCGCCAGAGGACCACACCGTTTCCAGAATATCTTTACTCCAATAGAGCGCAGGAGGTGGGAAAGACCGACGACTCCAAGGACCCGCAGCCCTTGGGCCTGGGGGCATTCTCCGGGCGGCCCGCAGTCCGCGCCCCGCTCGGCACCCCCGCCCCGGTCGGGGGGTCTCCGGGGAAGGTCACTCGTAAGACTGACGCCGCCTGCGGAAGCGCCTCCCCACGCTCCCTCCCGAGCCCCCTCGTGCGAGGCGTCCAGAGGGGGGCCGAGGGCGCCTCAAAGTTTCCCGGAGCGCCCCCAGGACGAAGGTTAGCAAGGAGCAAAGTTCCCTGGCGGCGGTGGTTGGAGACATGGCAGAGGAGAAAAGCTCGCAGTCAGCATTTCCTCCTAACGCTCACCAGGGAGGGGGGAAAAAAAAAAAAAAAAGCAGAAAACGAGAGGACGAACAGACCCAGCCGCCCCACCTTCCCAATTGCTGCACCTCCTCGTGCCCGCTCGGCCGGGAAGGGGGCCCGCGAGGAGCTGGAGCCGGGCCCCCCGGCGCTTACCTCGGTCAGTGCCCCGGGCGCGGCGCGCTCCGCGTCCTCCGAGCTCCGGGCGGCCGTTCCTGGCCCCGGCAGCCGCCGCGCTGCCTGCATCGCCGCCGCCGCCTCAGGGCAGCCCCCGGGGGCGCTCCATGCTGAGGGGCGCGTCGGTGCGGGGCGCCAATCGCCCCGGTCCGGTCGCGGGTCGGGGGCGCGCGCCTGGACGGCGCCCCCGGTCGCGGGGCGCACGCTCCGGTCGGCGCGGCTGGCGTCCGTCCCTCCGTCCCGCGGCGCGTGCGGCCGACCCACCCCCTCCCCCGCCGGCTGTTATCTGATCCCGGGCTGGGCCGGG
This sequence comes from Balaenoptera musculus, assembly GCF_009873245.2. Classification (NCBI taxonomy): domain Eukaryota; kingdom Metazoa; phylum Chordata; class Mammalia; order Artiodactyla; family Balaenopteridae; genus Balaenoptera; species Balaenoptera musculus. The sequence continues at coordinate 59,536,478 of NC_045804.1, read as the reverse complement.
CGCGCTCCCCCACGCCCAGGCGCCCCGCGTCTCCACGCCCGCTCCGGCCCCTCCGGCCCCTTCGGCCCGTCGCCCTCGCCCTCGGCTGCCGTTCCCGGGAAGGCGGTGGCAGCGGCAAGGCCCGGAGAAGGCGGGGAGAGCGGAATGGAGGGCGAGGAGGCGGCGGGAAGCTGAGGCTCGGCGCGCACCCAGCTCCGCGCCCGGCTGTCACCAGAACCCAGCTCGGCAACAACTCTAACTCTCCGCCGAGAGAACGCCCGCCCCGCGCCGCGCCGCCGCTGCCCCCGCCCACCCAGCCCAGGCCTGGCCCGGCGTCCCCGGCCCCGGCCCCCCTCCACACACAGACACACGGCCAGCCACTTGCGCACTGGAGCGCGCGCGCGCGTGCACACACTACACACACACACACACACACACACACACACGCACAGGGAGGCATGTCCTCCCAGAGACCCACACAGGTGCATGGCGAGCGCACACACAGGAAAGGAAATCTTGCACACACACGTGTGCACACAGCCGAGTACACAAGCTCAGGCGTCTGGATCCACACATGCAAAATGCATGCCGTGACATGCATGATGGTTGCAGGTGCAATACACACTCATACATGCACGTGCAAGGGGGATAGCTGCAGGAGGGCACATGTGCACACAGGTCCCAGCTTGTACATTCCCATGGACTCCTTTCCCGTTGCGCCCCAGGCATGCACACTCGGACACAAGCGTTTCCCCCTCTTTAATAGCATCTCTCTCCTCATCTTGTGCTCTGCTTGGCTTTTTCCTCTCTTGCTTTCTCTTTCTGCTCCTCCCCCTGCCCTCTTTCTCTGCAGACCTGACCCCCATGTGACCCTCTTCTCTTGCCACCCCTGCCTCTGCCTCTTCCCAGCCTGTCCCCACAAGCCCTGCCCTCCAAGCCTCCTGGGGCCTATTGTCTGGGCCTCAGATCTCTCAGCCTTGGGCAGGGCCCAGGCCTTTCATCCCGGCAGACAGACCTGCCCAGCTGGGCCTTGGCCTAGGGAGACCCCATTTTATCACCAGTCTGACCCCTTGCTCAGCTCTGGGGCCACGGATTTCGGCCAAGGAGGCAGGTTTGTGCTCAGAGCGCAAGCCTCAAAGGGCTCTCTGGCCCCCTCAGCCTCCAGCTTCCCCTTTAATGTGAAATATAATTATGTGTCTGCACAGCAGGGAGACTGGCTGCAGGGTTCTAACCAAGGAGGATGGCTTTCTGGCCACCGCCCAGATCGCTGACGGCTCAGACAGAGCGGCCTGCAGTCCCCACCGGCCCCAGGCTCCCGGCCCCAGGCAGCTGGTGGGTTCGGCCTGGCCGAGGCCACCCGGAAAACTCACCCCAGGCTCTCCAGGGCTGGAGCCACACCAGGTCCTCTGTCCAGCTGTGGAGGCAGATCGCCTCGCCTCTCCGTGCCTCACTTTCCTCGCCTTCGTCCTGCAGCTGCAGTGAGAACTGAGGACAGAGCACACCTAACGCCCTCGGCAGGCTCACGGCTGTGTAGATGCCGAACGCTGGCCAGGCGCTCGCTCGCGAAGACACTTCATTGTCACGACAGTGGCCCTATTTCACAAGTTCAGGAGCATATCTGTCCCCAGTATGAGAGCCCCTGCCCCTTGCCTTGACGGCTGCGAGGGGCTGCGGCGGAGAGAAGGGGCATCCCAGTAGATTCCAGCCCCATGCCCCCAACCTGTCCTGCCTGACTGGTACACGGTGTCCTGGTTTTCTCCTCCTCAGAGACCAGCTCCCAGGGGACCAAAAGCTCTCAGGAAACTTTTCCTCCCTCTCCCTCACAGTGACCGAGGAGGGCAGTGGCTCAGCTCCCCACCCTCCCCTGCCCCGTTCCCCAGAAGACAGAGGACACGGTTCCACCGTAGGAGGAAGGGGCCCCAAGACACCCACCCTGTGAGACCCCACCCAGGGTCCCCAGGGGATCCGGGATGCCCCTCAGCTGGGAGATGGTTCCAGCAAATGGTCTCAGCTGGGGAATGGACGGGAGTACCTTGGGGCAACACTGGGTCTAGGATTCTGGCAGCTCTTGGGACAAGGGGGTGTACCCAGGGCATCCTCAGCCCCAGAACACCCCCCACACACACAGAGCCCTCACCCAGCTGCTCACCAAGAGGGCCAGCGTGCGGCAAGCTGGTCATCCCCCTGGGCCCCAAGCCTCCCCCAGAGCCACTATCAGACCCATTTCACAGAGACAGCGAGTATCTTCCCCAAGGTCACCCAGCAAGAAGGTCCCGCAGAGGTGTGAGCCTAACTCCTTCGGCTGCTGCCCTTCAGGCTCTGCATCCCTCCCTCCTGACCCACCAGCTGGGCGGGGACTCAATTCCTAACCCTGAACGCACCCCACCAGCAGGCGCTATGTTCCCTGGACACACAGTCCTTGGCTGGACAACAAGGGGAACCAGCTTCCCGGGGGGGGGGAGGGCGGGGGACTCTCCCTCGTCCCAGTGCAGGAACTGGAGCACAGAGGGGCCCAGGGCTTCCGGTCTGTGGGCAGAGGGCTCTCGGCCCTCCCAGGGCACTGCCCAGAGCAGTGGGGGGCATCACACCTCCCTGTGGTGTGGAGGAAGGCCAAGCAGGGCCGGTAGAGGGACCTTGGACGTGTTCCCTGTGAGGTCCCACTTCCTCCTCTGTAAAATATCCCCCCTCCCAGGACTGCACGAGAAGCCAAGCGAGACAGAGGAGGTAGGTGCCCTGCACACAGCAGGAGTTCTGGCTACAGAGGGCCCTTCCCAGCACCCTGTGAATGTGCCCAGCTTTCCCGTACCCTGAAATTCTCTCCTCCTCTCCAGGGTGGGGCCCAGGCCCTCCCAGCCCTGGGCGGAGCACACAGTAGCTGTTCAAGAAAACGTTTGCTGAGCTGGGCATTCTCAGAGCCACAGGCCAGGAGGCAAAGGGCCCCTGGTCCATTTGGAACCACTCCTTCATTTGAGGAACGTGAGGCCCAGAGACGGGAGGCTGCTCCCGAGGCCACAAAGCCATGAGGAGCAGGGGTGGGGTGGGTAGGGGGCCCCCGCAGGCTGGGGTTCACTGGTCTGAGTGGCCACACGCTCGGAGCTGTCGGCTCCTGTAATACTTGTATCTTAATATGATGACACCAGCGTAAGTTAACCATTGACTGAGATGTGAAAACTGGGCACCCCGCCCGTCAGGCTGCTGCCTCGATGCCCCCAAGACCCCTCCCAGCTCCACAGCCCCGAGGGCTGCCTCCTCCCAGGAGCCTGCCCGGGTTTCTCCTTCCTCAGCAGGAGACCCTCGCAACATAAAATGGGCTCATGGCCTCCCAGGGCACGACTGAGAACCCAAGTCCCAGTGTGCCCCCTCCTCAGCCCCCCTGTTCCCAACACACCGGCCAGCCAGCCAGGCCTCAGACACCACCAGCTTGGTTCTGTTGCTGGGATCTCTCCCCAGACTGTTCTTCCTTCGGGGGCAGCTCAGGGTCCCTCTTGGAGAGGCCTGCGCACAGTCTCCCATCCCCCGTTTCACTTTCTTCCCAGCTGGCCACTTGCTGCGGCATCTCGTTTACTGTCTGTCTCCTCCAAGGTCTGTCAGCTGTATGAGGGCAGGGGCAACGTCCGCCCAGCATGCTCAGAGCCCAGGGCCCCCAGAACAGTGGGAAGGGATTGCCTGGGGGAGACATGACAGGTGTGCAGGCCGAGGCCGAGGCCCTTTGTCAGGGGTGCTGTGGAGACATGATGGCAGGGAGAGGTCAAGACAGTGACAGCCTGCGAGCTCCCGGCCCTGCGCTCCCCCGTCCCCAGGCACCTGCAGGCCCCGGGCTGACCCTACGGCATCGATCTGAGGAGAGCAGAACTTCAGGAATGGAGGGCAGCCCTGGAAACAGGACACTGAGTCCCGCCCACCCCATCAGGAAGCAGGCATCCATCTCGGCCTGGAGCTGGCCCGCTGACGCTTCCCTCCTGCACGGGCTCTGCACGCGGCCTCCTCCCCGCGCCCCTGGAGCTGCAGCTGTGTGGAGGCCAGGGGGCAGCACCGGGGTGAAGGCCGCTCGATCCAATACCTTCTGTGCGTTGGGCGGGTGCTGTCCTGGCTGGGCCACTTTGGAGGCATCAGTGGTCCACATTCTCCCACTGTTTAAGCCCCTCTCCCGAGAACCTTACCCACACCTACCCATGCCCTCTGCCATCTGCTTGCTGGAGGGATGGCTGGGACCACAGCCGGCCCAGAATGCAGGTGACCCAGGCCTGGCTGTGAGCTTTACTGTGATTGGTTGGGGGTGTGGACATGTGATCGAAGCCAGCCAAGGAGAACCGGCCCTAAGACTTTGGCTGGATCAGCTGGGAAAGGAACTCTATGCCCAGGGGCTGCTGGGGACACCTTTGCCCCAACGTGGGCTGAGCCCACCTGAGAGGACCCCCACCCAGAGGAAAGCAGAGGTGAGGGTGCAAGAAACAGACTCCAGACATGGCCTATGGGGCCCTTTAGATCCACCCCTGAACTTCGAGTTCTGCAACGGCAATAATCCCTTTTGTAACTTGAGAGATTTTTGAGGTAGGTTCTAAGACGCCTCTCCATGCCCTCGAGGGGTTGCTGGTGGATGTAAGAAGACCAGCAAGGCCTCCACAAAGCCCCGCAAACTTCCCCAACCTCTCTTTCCTCTTCCTTGGCAGAACCGTGGGGGTAAAGGACTTGGTGCAGGTAAGGCCACCTGCTGCCCTTCCCGTTCTCCTTCTCCCTTCCTCCAGAGGGACGGGGATGGCCTGCAGGCCCCAGGATGACAGGAATAAAGGGCAATAGAGGGAGAGAGGGAAGTCGCTTCAGCTCTCAGAGTTAAAAATAGCTTTCCCCAGGGAGGCCTCCCCGCTGGGATAATCCAGCCAATCACCAGCCCCTCCACCCCAGGTGGGCACTGCCCGCCTCTTCCCTGGCCTGCCCATCGAGATCGCCACGGATGGGGCCTCTGTTCCCAGGACCAGCCCCTCCCCCCTCCATCCTACAAGGGGGCAGGGCTGGAGCCCTCTACCTCAGTCTCTTCTCTGAATTGGGCCTGACTCCGAAATAGATCTGTAAGGCCTGACAACGGAGAGTGAATTGGCCAAGACGCCCTGTCTCCCCTTCCTCGCAGCCCCTCGCAAAGAATCAAGAGGCAGAATAGGGCCTATTACACGATCCTATTTATGTTAAGAAAAACTACAGATATATTTGCATCAGCAAAGCAAAAAACCTGGAGGTTTGGAGACTCTTCCCCTCATTCACTTCTGTGTGGAAGCAAATGTCTACACCTGCTTCCTGAGTGCTCTGGGTTCAGGCCCACCTGGTGGGTCCCTGCCCCTGTGCTCTCCCCGCTGGACACCTCAGCAGGGGCTCAACCTCCACTCCGAGTAGCGAGAGTAGTTTGCACACTTAGGACAGGTGGGCTTCAGGGCTGGTTTTGATTTGTTTTTTAACTTTGTGCAGAAAGCATTGATCACATCAGCATTTTTTAACTCAGGTGATCTTGTAAATGTAATAAAGCGACGGGGTGGACAAAGCTCCCTGGTGTCCTGAGGTCCAGCTCCAGGGATCAGTCTGGGTGGAAGCTCCTATTTAAGGAGCACCCACAGCCTGGGCTCTTCTCAGGGATGGGGGGCGGAGTGGGGGGAAGGAGGAGACTGGGTTTCTGGGGCCTCGGCTCCTGCCTTCCCCGTCCAAGCCTCCGTTTCCTCTGCTGTAGAATGGGTACAGTGCTGCCCGAGTACGGTGCCTGGCGCTTGGGAGGTCCTCGGGGGATTCACTGGACAAGGGGACAGAGGACACAGCTCTCCCGGGGACAGTGCCCGGACACGCCCAGCGCAGTGGGGGCTCCTGCGGCCTCCCTGGCGCCCCGTCCTCCCAGGCCGGGTCCCACACCTGCTCTGGGCACCCACAGCCTCCCAGCCTGCCTACCCCTCACACCGGGGGCTCCTTGAGGCCAGAGGGGGCTTCTTCCCTCCCCCAACACGTCCCACTTCCAGCTTCCGCATCTCCCTCTCCGCCGGAATCGGCATCACCTCCAGCCTGGGTCACCTCCCTGCCTCAGCCCAGGCCCTGACGTTTCAACCACAATCTGGCCACAGCTGGCCAAGTTAAGAAGACACATCCCTTGATGCTGGGAATTCATCCCACCGACGTGCTTGCACACGGGTACCGAGACGTACCTCAGAAGTTCCCGCTTGTAGTAGCAGCACTCTGCACTGCTCCCTGGAGAGGTCAGGACACCATGGCACCGGTGCAGCAGGCACACAGCTGTGGGGAGTGACGACTGGGCTCCATGAGGACAGAGGTCTGGTCTGTCGGCCACAAGACAGCACTTAGTAGCTGCTCAATAAATATTTGTTAAATGGATCTAACGAGGCAAATTCTTTAAGATATAGTGAAAAAGCACAATGCGGAAGAGAGGGGATTGAATGCCATCATTGGGATTTTATTTAAGCAGGATATGTACACACACACACACCCCCTAGGGTGTTGGATAGAATCTTCTGGAAAGACACCAGAAACTGGCTCCCAAGAAGAGAATTGGGAGGTTAGGGGACAGGAGGGAGGCGAGCTGCTCTCTGTGAGTTCGTTGTGCCTTTACACCACCAACTCAAGGGTTCCGTGCGCCTCCCCGCCACATTAATTCATTTAAAAAATAGCCCAGGGCTGAGGGGAGAGGGAGATTCCCCACGCTGGGGCTCTCAGCTGCCCAGGAGGCTGGTCCAGAAAGCCGTCCTGAACCCGCCCCCTCACTCCTTCCCATGACCGGCTTCTTCCACTCCAGATTCCCTGAGGAGCTGCCCGACCCCATCCTGTCTGTGGGATTAATAAGCACTCTGTGATGACCTGAATCTCACAGAAGCTCCTCGGGGACAGCCTCGCCTAGTGCCAGGGGCCAGGAGGACCTGCTGGTCTGAGGGATGTGCACGGTCCCCCGGTGGTCTATAGGGTCCTGACACACCTTTGCCCCCCTGTTCCCTTGGCCCGGGGCGCCACCCCTACTGGCATCTTGGCAGTAGGTTCAGTGCAGGTCTCTGTTCAGAGCTGGAGGAATCCCTCCCAGCAGGCCGGCCCATCCACAGCACGGGGACAATCGTATCGCCTCCGTCTGAAGTCCATTAGCCTGCCTAGGGATGGGGAGGACAAACACAGAATCAGCTGCATATCCACGGAGCCCAGCCCCGCCCCAGGGAATGGCCCTCTGAACACAGAGGATTCAGTAACCACCACAGGTCCCGGGGTCAGACAGGCTTGGGTTAAAATCCTGACACCATCACTTACAAGCTGTGTGACCTTGGGCGAGTCACTTAACTTCTCTGTGCCTCAGTTTCTTCCTCTGCACAATGGGGACTATACTAGTGCCTGCCCTGCAGGGCTGTGGTGAGGATAAGATGCAGGAAAGCATCCCAGTGTCTGGCACAGTGCAAAGCCCCCATAAAGACCAGTGGTCATCACTTGTCGCCGCCCATCACTGACTGCGGCATTACCGGTGGTGCTGCTCTTCCCGGCAGGGAGGGCGGGAGCAGGCGAAATGTCAGGGATGGAACTCGGGGCCCGTGTTTTTGAATGGGAAGAGTATCACTATTTTTACCAGGCACAGCTGAAATTTACCATTTCCTTCAACTGTAAATTGAGGCAGCAAACGCTGCTATCAGCAGCAGCACCTAGGACTTCATCACCAAGAAAAGTCACAGATGCGTTCATATCCCACTCTTGGTGTTACAGACCTCTGCAAATGTCATTTACATTCATCTCTGGCCCCAAATTATGGTTGGGATTAAATCTGCCACTCAACATTATCATCGATGTGTTCACAAAAAAGCACACATCGTACCATATCACAAATGTGCTTTTTAGCCACTGTGATAACTGGCTCCTTTGGAATCCTGGGTGTTATTTGATGCATTTAAGACCAAGATTCTGAGGAGGGGGCCGAGGCACAGGAATAGGCCAGAAGCCCCCAGAGGGACGGCACCACGATGGTGCTGGGCCCACTGACCACACTCCTGCCGAGACTGCACAACTCCAGTCCTAGGCCTGTGGCCACGTGCCTCAGAGCCCCAAGCTCACCCTTCCTTGATCTGGGCCTTGCACACCTATCTGCACAAGCTCCAGTGTCCCTACGCCCCTGCAGGGGGTCAGACCAAGCAGGGGATGTCTGAGCCCTGGGGCTGGGGGCCGGGCGGGGGTGTTGTCACTGGGGGTGCCCTAGGAGGCCTCACACATTCACTCCTGGCCTCGCCATTTCCGAGGCCGCCGGGGAGCCCTCCTCCACAGCTGCAGGTCTCAGTCCCTCCCCGGCATCTGGGCCGAGGGTCCTGATGCCTCTGGCTACTCCAGAAGCCCCTGGAAAGCCAGCATCTCCAGCACCGGAAACTGGCTCTCAGAAGACGAGGCAGGGAGAGTGACGAGAGGGTCTGGGCGGGGGAGCCCCTCCCAATCCGGAGGCCGGGAAGATGCAGGAGCCGTCCACAATAAGGGGCTCTGGAAGGGAGCAGGTGGACTGTGGGGAGAAAGCAGCCCTCTCCTCGAATTCCCAACGCAGGCAGCTCAGCTGAACATGGAGACCCAAAACCCCTGCCTCTTGGGGACGCCCCGAGACCTCAGGGTGTTTCAGCTCATCCCTGGGTCCCATACACTGAATTCTCCAGGCAGCCTCTCCACCCACATCTCCATTCTCCCACTTGGAGCATCTCGGCCATCTTACGCTGAGGGAAACCGAGGCACAGAGAAGTGAAGTCCAACGTCACACAGCCACGAAGTAGCCGACTCCAGACTCGATGCTCAGAACAGCCGCACTGCTCGCTTCCCCGAGGAATGAAGTTTCAGGGTCCAAGTTCCCCCCAGTCCTCGGGTGCCTAAAGGTCCAGCATTACAGTATGAATGGGAGCGGGGAGGGCATTGGGGGCAGAGAGAACAGTAAGGACAAAGGGTTGGTGGTGGGGCCAGGCAGTGTGTGTGGAATCAGGGTCTCTTGGAGGCCAAAGCTCAGCCTCTTTCTGCTGAGTTCTTTCTGCAGAAGAGCGAGCAAGCTTTCCTGCGACCCTAGCAGCTCAAAGCCAGACACGGCTGCCACGAGGGGTAGTGAGTGCCGTTACTACAAGAGGTGTGCAAGTAGCCAGGACCCTTCTGTCCTTGAGCACCAGGCTTCAGACGTCTGGGCAGGGACTCTGGTCAACATGTCTCGTGTGTGTGTGTGTGTGTGTCTGTGTGTGTGTCTGTGTGTGTGTGTGTGTGTGTGTGTGTGTCTGTGTGTGTCTGTGTCTGTGTGTGTGTGTGTGTAGCGGGATGTGGGGCGTGCAGAGATTGAGCCTGCCCATGCATGGCCACGAGGTCAGTGCCCAGAGCCGGGGCACCATTGTCCTGGGATCCCTCCTGGGCCTTCAGTCGAGCCAGGGCTTAGGCACAAAATGGGAGCACTGAGGGAAGCAAGATGCGGAATTCAGGGCTTTGTGTCAGCACATAGCTCACACTGGCCGAAGCAGGCACTGCCCCCCACCCGGGCCCCCCAGCCTGGCTGGGGCCCCTTTCAGCCTCGCCAGTCTCCGGGGCTCTGAAGGTTGGGCACACCCCTACCCCCAGCATCATCTGAGGAGGGCAGAGGGAGACTGAGAAAGGATTTCTGTCGTTTTGCTTTAGAAACCGTTTCGGTTTATGCCTGGCTGTGACATGCACATCCTTAGGGGTTTCTGTCTCAGGAAAAACCTGGACCACAAACCATTTCCAAATGGAAAAGATAGAGTTCCTGAAGGGGACACTGGGTTATGTGGGCAGCCACTTCCAGGCACCTGCCCTCCTGCCCATCTGCCGTCTCCTCCTTGCAGGCTTGGGGTCTCAGGTGAGGGGCTGATGTAGGAGCTGTCTCCACCTGGCTCCCGGGGCTCGTGGCCTCTTAATGCCAGCCCTCGCCTGAGCCCTTGTCAGGGGCAGCCTCCAGCTTCCTGCGGCCTCCACAGGGGTCACCGGGGGTGAGAGGATGGGGTGAGAGCTGGGAGGGCAGGGCTGAGCCTCTGAGAGGCCCCGGAGAGGGGCTCTTCTGCTGGGGAGAAATGGCCCTTTCCTCACACATCACAGACTTGGCAGCCTGTGAAACCCTCTGTTCAAAACCCTCCCACGTCTCCCAATTCAGCCACGGCCTCAAGACCTCCACTACCTCTCGGATCTTATTTCCTATCCCCTCCTCTCACACCTCCTTGCTATTCCTAGAACACACCAGGTCCTGCCCACCCCAGGCCTTTGCACTTGCTGCTTCCTTTACCAGAATGCTCTTCCCCCACATCTCCGCATGGCTCACTTTTTCACCAGCCTCAGGTCTCTGTTCACGTGTCTCTTCTCAGGGATATGCCTTTCTGGATGTTTACTTAAAACTGTACCCCTCCCAGCTCCATCCACCCCTTTTCCTTTTCCTTTTCTCTATACCACTAAACCCCACATGATATGGTATGTAATTTACTTATTTGTTATGTTATCTCGCCCCAAAGGCAAGAACGTTTGTCTGTTCTATCCACTGCTGCATTCCCAGCACCTAGAGTTACCTGGGGAAATAAAGCTTTGTTCAATGAATAGAATCTTCTTAATAAAGCTGCAAAGTAGGCATCCACACCCCTGTTTTAAAGAGAAGGAAACAGGCTCAGGGAGAAGTGACTGGACCAGAGGTCCCGGCAAGGACACGGCAGAACTGGTTGGAATCATCGTCAGTGGAAGCTGAGCACCGACTGCGTACCACACGCTCCACGTTCATCAGCTCACAGTACGTTCCCAACGTCCCAGGGAGCGAGCTGGGCAGTAGGATGCCTGTTGTACCCACTGGGCACTGGGGCTCGGGGCTCCGAGGCTGTGGGGCTGGCTGAAACACAGGCCCTGGGGTGGCGGGGCCGGATGGAACAGGCTCCCTTTGTCTGCCGCGAACCACGCCTGTCGCCCCCCCACCCACACCCCCTTTCCTGTAGGCAGGGCGCTGGGTGACAACCTGGCTGCGGGTGGGCTGCTCTCACTACCTCACTCCTTTGGGGCCAAACGACGCTGTAAACATCAGACTGGAGCCAACAGGTCTTCACATAGACTTCCTCCCCCAGAGGCCAGCTGGAGGGAGCTTCAGAGATGCCCAGATGGGTTGCCTGTCCCCAGAGGGTGACCGCTTGTGTGGTGGTGACCGCATCAAGAGCAAGGCGGCCCTTAAGGCTAAGCTAACCTGGGTACCAGTCTGGCCTCAACTTCTCCTCAGCTGTGAGGCCTTAGTAAGTCATTTCACATCTCTGAGGCTCGGTTATTTTCGTCTGTAACATGGGGACATAAATGCCTCCCTCACAAGGTTGTAATGGGAATTAAATGAGACTGATTGTGTGAAATGCAGGCAGGGCACACAGGAAGCACTCGGTACATGACAGCTGCTTCTCATCTTCATCATACGCATCCTTCTCCTAGCCATCTGTTCACCCACCCAACCACTCATCGATCGACCCATCCATCCATTCATTTGCCCGTCCATCCATCAACTCATTTGTCCATCTATCCATCCATCCGTCTATCCAGCCACCTATTGATCCATTCATCTATCCATTTACCCATCCATCTGTCCATCCATCTGCCCCCTCATTCACCTACCTTTCCATCGGTTTCCTTTCTTCATCATTTAGAGCATCAGTTTTTTCACTCATCTCTCACCTCCATCTGACCTCAACCTTCCCAGTACAAACCCTTTCTCTGCCACTCACTGCTGACATAGTCAGACCCACACTTCAAACTTACCTGAGTCTCCACCTTCTGGACCCAGTGGAGGCCTTGGGGCTGACACGGTGGAAGAGGGCAGAGGGGGAGGGAAGGCCACTGCCCACCCTCAGCCCTTCACACTCTTCTCCAGCTAAGCCCAGACTGGCAACTAGAGCAGGCAGGGTGCCCTGGAGGCAATCAGTCAATCAATCAATCAACCATCCATTCATTCAAGTCACAGTTGTTGGGCACCCATGGTGTGTCAGGCACTGTGTCACCTGCTGGGGACAGAGCAATAACAAAACAAACAGAACCCCTGTCCTTGAGTAGCTGGGGCTCTAGTGCAGGAGACAGGGAATAAACAAGCTGCGTGAGGACTTAGAATGTCAAGCGTTATGGAGAAAAAGAGAGCAGGGCCGGGGGTGCAATTTTAGGTTGGGCCACAGAAGTTTCACTGAGAAGGAGGTGAGGGAGGGGCCGTGAGGATAACCGGAGAGAGAGCAGCATGTTCAAAGGCCCTGAGGTGGGACCCGCCAGGCGAGCTCCAGAAGCCCAGGGGCTGAGCAGAGGGGCCGAGAGGGGCGGGGGCTCGGGAGGGGCTCCTCTGGAGCCTTGAGAAACCTCTGCCTTTGTCTCCGAGGGAGGCGGAGCTATGGGAAGGTCTTGAGCTGAGGGGTGACCTGAGCTGACATAGGTTCCAAGAGGGCGGCAGGAGAAGCCTCTGGAGCAAACAAGTGAGCCTGACGGGCAAGGCCCCTTGGCTCCTCCCCCAGGACACTCACGGGGGCTGGTGGCTGTGACTGTGGATTGTCATCCACAGTTCCTGGAAGGTGCTGGAGAATCTGCCTCTCCCCATTCCCCCCCACCCAGCTGCAGGGCCCTAAGGGCAGAGCCTGTGTCTGTCCAGTTGTCCCCAACACTCAGCAAGCTGTCTGGTGCACAGTAGGAGCTAGGGAACGTTTACTGAAATAAAGAAGGGAGGGAAGAAGGGGTGATGTGAACAAGACAAGAAAGGAAGGAAGGAAGGAGGGCGGGAGGGAGGGAGGGAAGGAAGGAGGGAAGGAAGGAAGGAGGGAAGGAAGGGGGAAGGGAGGGAAGGAAGGAGGGAGGGAGGAGGGAAGGAAGGGAGGAGGGAAGGAAGGAAGGAGGGAGGGAGGGAGGGAGGGAAGGAAGGAGGGAGGGAAGGAAGGAAGGAAGGAAGGGGGAAGGGAGGGAGGGAAGGAAGGAGGGAAGGAGGGAAGGAAGGAGGGAAGGAAGGAGGGAGGGAGGGAGGGAGGGAAGGAGGGAGGGAGGGAGGGAGGGAAGGAGGGAAGGGAGAGCATAAAGGTCTCTGCTCTTCCTCCTTGCCCTCCTCCTCTTCCCTGACAGCGGAGGTCCCCACTGCTCACCTGTAACATGGCACAATGCCCCCACCCGGGGCTGCAGGTCTCGGGGCCCCTGGCAGCCTCACGCTGCAGCCGTTAGCTTGCATGGGCCCCTGGGGGCGTGTGCTTTCCTCCAGCAGCACCCTACTCCAGCCCCTTTCCTGCTGCTCCAGCAGCTGCACCCAGGCTGCGGATCGTGGACCAGGGAGGGATATGAGGAAGGACTCCAAGGAGCCCCCAGCCCTGCCTCTGAGGCACAGGGCTGTTCACACATTCTGCCCCCAGACCGTTACAGCTACTGTCAGAAGCACTGAGCCTCTTTAATAGAGCTCAGCGGTCCCTGGAGGCCTCATCTTGGCCCCAGGACTAAGGAGACAATCGGTGTTCCCATTTCACAGATGGAGAAGTGGAGGTCCCTGGGGCTGGCTCCTAAGAGCCCCCAGCAATGATTCTCCATCAGGTTCCCATTTCCCAGCCACTGTTCCATTCCCAGACATATTTGTGAAGGCAAAATCATGTTTTAAAAACTTAGTTTGAAATTTAAAATTTAATTGTAAAATGGGAACCATAATGTTCAGCTTTGCCTCACTCATCCTGACCACCTGCCAAGGGCTAGGCTCTGTTGGGGGCAGAGCCCCTGAGGGTGCCTGAGCTCTGGCCAACCGCTGTGGAAACCTTCTCGGGGCCTGTGGGTTGGAGATCCTGTCTTTCCCAGCACAGGCACTTCAGTATTCCGAATTTTCAGTCCAACCCCCACCCCAGTTGAATAGATGAGGTAAGTGAGGCCCTGGCAGGGGTTGATTTACCCAAGGACACACCAGGGACTCCTGCCAGCAGGTGAAATACACAAGACGGTTTACCGAGGAGAAAAGCTGAACCAAGCCAGGAAGGAAGACGTCAAGTTCTCCAGCTATGAACGAAAGGCAGGTGGAGGTCCAGGCAGCAGGAACCCCCCAGGCCTGGTTAAGCATCAGAGTGGCTCAGAGCAGGGAGTGGGCAGGATCCGAGCGAGGCTGCCTGAGGACCACCCAGGCCGGTGGAGCCGCGACCTTATCAGGAGGGCGCTGGGGGGCCATGGAAGGTGTTAAGCTGGTAGTGACCCAGACAGAGATAAACGGGGGTCTGTCCTCCCCAGGGTGCCCCCCTTTCCACCCAGCGCCGTCAAGGAGAGAGGGGTCTGGAATCCTCACCAAAGTGTCCCCCATGACGCCTGAAATTCCTCCATCAGAGGCTCATGAGGGAGTGAACTGTGGGGCAGGAAGACCCTCCTGGCTTCGCAACCAGAAGGAAGGACCTCCATCCCTCCCGCCCCCAACACCAGCGTGCCCCCCCCCCCACACTCACACACACACACACACATCAGCTTTGCCACCGTCCGGGGCTCTCTGCTCGCACCGGCGGGCTCGGTGTGAAATAATTGAGCACTTGTAACAGTTTTTCTCCTCAAGCATCCCAATTAGACACCGCTTGACGTTCCTCCTCCCTTCAAGACCGTCTTGCCGCCCCCCGCAACCCCGGAGGCAGGGCAGGCACGCGGCCACCCTCCCGCCGAGCCCACTCACGCTGCTCTGCCGCCCGTCCCCTGAGGTCGGCCGGGCAGGCGGAGGCCGGATCCGGTCCCTCGCTGAGCCTCGGCTCCTTCCTCCACGAAGCCGGCAGGAGAGCGGCCCACACCTCGCCAGGACCTCACGAGGAGCCACTAAAGGAATATTAACGAAGCGCTCAGCGCGGGCAGCCTGGGCCACTGGCCGCCCTCCCATGAGGGACGCTGGTCACGGGCCGCCCCCCCGCCGTGAGGGACACGGGTCCACGGGCCGCCCCCCCCCCCGTCCCCCGCCGTGAGGGACGCTGGTCGGGGTGGGCCCAGGGGGCTGAGGCCAGAAGGCAAGGGACCAGGTCTCCCTGAGCTTCCTGCCAGCGTCTAAGGCCAAGATGCTGCGGGGCTTCCCGTTCTAGCCCTAAGTGGGAGAGTCTAATTCTAAGATTCCTGAGGCTTCTAATTCCTGACGACTGGGAGCCCAAGCAAGTCCAAGCAATCCCCACCCTCCGCTCTCCCTGCTGGCTGGAGCCCGTGAGGCTCACCAAGACACAGGCAGAAGCCACCCCCCAGCCTCCCTGCTGGCCCCCTTCCAGCCACGTACAGCCAGACGGGTCCCAGGAAACCTGAGCTGGAGCGTGTCCCCCGTGCTCTGAGCTGGCCAGCAGCTGTCCTGTGCGTAACAGGAAGCCAGACTCCTGGGTCCCCTCAGTCCTCCCCGTGCCCTCTCCCCCTCTCTCTCTCCCTCTCACTGGCTTCCTTGTTTCCGTCCCCACCTCAGGACCTTTGCACGTGCTGTTGCTGCTGCCTGTAGCACTCTTCCCCTAGCTCTCCGTTCACCAGGCTCCGCACCACCCAGGCCTCAGCTCCAAGATGTCCTTCTCAAGAGCCTCCCCACAAGTCCTCAGACCACAGAAGCCACCCGTCTTTGTCTCACGTGAAAGCACGTTTTATATTCTGCATGGCACTTTCCTCTCAAAAATTGTCCCAGTTGTTCCTTCACATGTTCATTTTTCATCCCCCAGGCCCAGAATATTTGTCTCTTTCACTGCTGTGCTCAGGGCCTGGCATACAGTGGGTGCTCAATAAATATGTGTTGGTGAATGAATGAATTCTGTAATTAGGGGAGCCTAAGTCTTGTCCTCGCATGCAGGGTGCGATAGGACTTTGTTGGCTGTTAGCTCAATGGGCGTTTGTTGACTGACTGCCTGACCTGGCACAGCTGCTCCTGGATAAAAGGCACTTCACATACGCTGGAGGGGAGAAAGCAGAGAACAGCGTACAACTCCTACTTGGCAAAGGGACAGAGGGGGCTTTGTGCTGGGCTGCTGGCCCCACGACCCACACCTCTCTACCTGCCATCACCACCTGCTCCGTGGGTCCAGCCACTGGCTCACACCTGCCAGGCTCTCGCTTGCCTTTGTCCTCCACAGCCCTGTATAGGCCGACCGGTCCTTGACCAGAGGCGCAGGCCTCTGAGGCCTGCAGGGGTTGGTGTGAGGGGCCAGAAGCCCTGCCAGGAAGTGCAGGTCCTAAGGCTGGAGTGAGGGTTGGGATGGGGCAAATGGCCAAGCAACTGCGACCTGGTGGTCGCTGCTTCCCCAGGGGCTGTTAAGAGTGTTAATGGGGCTGAGATGGCCCCTCCAGAAGCAGGCCTTCCCCTCCTGGGCTGTTAAGTGGATAAGTGGCAGGGAGGGAAGGGAAGAGCAAGCCCCCCCTCCTCCACCACCCTGGTACTCAGGCGGCCTAGGGAGTCTAGAAACCAGCTTAGAACGTGCGGGGACGACACTGCCCTCCTCCCCCTCATTACAAGTGAGAAACCCCGAGGCCCGGTGCACGAACCTGTTTCCATTCATCCCCTCCCCTCCAGCCCCTGCGATCATGGCTCACGCCTCCTCTCTGGGCTGCAAGAGACCAGCCACAGACCCTCAGGAACAGCTTCCAACCCAGGCCAGAGGGGGACACCTGAGGACAGCTTACCCGTTGGGCACAGTAGCTGCGGTGCCTCGGGCCCCCAAGCTTCTAGGATCAACGGTGGGAGCGGTGAGAGAAGAGAAGAGGTAACTTGGCAGGGCCTTGAAGCCCAGCTAAGCTTGAAGTCTGGGTTGGATCTGTCGGCAGTAGGAGGTGAAGAGGGGGTTTGTGCTGGGAAGGTTGGGGTCGGATGCTGGAAAAATCTCTAGAGACAAGAGAGGAATGTAGAGACTGACACAGTAAATGATGGAGAGATAAAACAGATGGACATGTGGACGGATGAGCGAACAGATAGGTGAGTGTATGTAAGAGAAGGATGGACAACTGGATGGGGTGAGCAGGTGGGTCAAGAGGGAGGGAGGGAGGGAGGGAGGGATGAACAGGTGAGTAGACAATGAACAGATTAATATTCATCTTTATACCCATTCAGTCATAGAATATAATTTTCATTGTTTTTCATGGAGGACGGGGCTCATGAAGGCAAAAGTGCCTGGGGTGCTTAAAAGTCATAATGGGCCCCCAGAGGAAGGCCTGATGACTCACTGGGGGCCCTGTTTTCTTCCTCACCTCCCTCCAGCCTGGCTCAGCATTCAGGTCTCCATTCCCCCGCCTCCAGGGCCATGCTCAGGTGGTTTCTTCTGCAGGGGACACCCTTTCCAGAACCTGTACCACTCACCCTCTCCTCCTCCAGGAAGTCCCTCAGGGTTGGCTCAGCACCTCATCTGGGCTCCCACAGACCCTTGGTCTTGTGTTTGAAACAGTCTCCACCCAGACGTGAGCCCTGGGCGCCGTGATCTCTCCTCAGGGACGGAGGCCTAAGGACAGGAAATAGCCCCTGTTACCCCAACATTTCCCAGACACTGGTCATGTGCCCAGTTGCCATGCAAAGAGGAGGTTAGCGGACAAGTGTGGCCCAGGGAGACCACGAGGCAGCCACTGGCCACATCCAGTCAAGAGACGGTGGCAGGAGCAGGATTGGAATTTAGCATGTGGAACTGCGGGGTTTCCTGAGGGGCGGGGCATGGGGCGAGCGGAAGCAAGCGGTGAAATCCCACCTCAGGGCCTTTGCACCTGCTGTTCCCGCTGCCAGGAATGCAGGAATGCTCTTCCCCAGATGGATTCTCCTTCAGTCCTTCGCCTGTTAGTCTTTGCGCGGCTGTGACCTGCTCAGGGAGGCCTTCCCAGACTACTTGATTTTAACCTGCAGTCCCTCCACCCCAGCAGTATGGGCCCCTCTCTCCTGCCTTTTTCTTTTCAAGGCACTGTCTCCTCCTGGTATTTACTAGTCCCCAACTTGAATGTCAACTCCACGAGGGCGGGGCTGTTGTTCTGTCACCACTTGGTCCCTAGCCCCTTGCACAGGAACTGGCACACCATAGATGCCCAGTGTCATAGACCCGGGAAGACTGACAGGGAATGGGTTTGGGGGGCAGAAGTCAGTGAGCACAGAACTGACAATCATTCATTCATCCAATTCCTTCATTCGACAGCGTTTATCCAGTGCCTACCATGTGCCAGGCACTGCTCTGGGCACGGAGGGGTGAGCACATCGGACAACGTCCCTGTCGTCCTGGAAGCAACACTCCCCAGGGAAGACGAGACATAAACATGCCAGTGTGGCCATGAAAAATGGGACGGCTTAGGCGTGCTCAGGGCCGGGAAGGAAAGAAGCAGAACACGGGGTGCTGGCTGACGCCCCAGGCCTGGCACACCGGGGTCGGTGCAGGGTGGACCCCGCCTGTCCTCTGCCTGGGCTCGCTCAGGAGCTGGCGTACGTGTGGTGACAAGACCCTGACGAACCAGCCCCAAGCCCTCTGGCCACCTCGCTGCCACCCCTCATCTGCTATCCACTTGGCTCCAGCCTTACTGGCCTCCTGAGTTGCCCAGATGAGACATAGCCCTTGAGCTGAGGTACCTCAGGGGCTGTCTCGGCCCTGGACCTCACTGGGGGAGCGCTCCCGACGTTCCCCCAGCCATGTGGGATTGTGGTGCGCCCACGGCTGGAGTGCAGTAACTGCCCCGGCCGCCCTGGGAACCGGGGGACCCGCTGTGGGAAGCCTGGGCCCCAGCAATGCAGCCAGCTCCGTGGCTCCCGCCGCTCCGCCCGCTCACGGCATCTCCAAGTGGCAGCAAGTGCACGTACGTTTGTCTCTTTGCTTCTTCCGGCCCCTCAGCCCCAGGCTGGGAGGGCCGGGTACCCTGCTCTGGCGGTGGTTCAGGCTCATCCCTGAGATCTCCGGGGTTGCTGTGAGGATCGACCAAGGTTCAGGCAGCCGTGTGGCCTCAACACCATGGGCACAGAGTAAGAACAGATTGCATGTGCTCTCTCCCCTCCCTGCCAGCGCCATGCTGTGTGACCTTGGGTGGATTTCCTCCCTCTCTGAGCCTGGAGCTAGTTGGTCCTTAGAGGGAGCTCGGCCAGGATCCCTGAGGTTCTAGGATTTTACCAATTGTGGCGAGCAGATGGGGTGGGACGTTGTGCGGCCCCCAGCAGTGCCCCAGAGCTGCCCCTCTCCGTGGCCTCAGTGGCCAGCCGGCACAGGGCTGGCACAGAGGAGAAATTTGGGGCCGTTTATGGAACGAATGAGGGAGCAGCCCTGGAGCGGGACCCTCCCAGAGGGAGCTTGCTGGGCACACAGAGCCTGGGGAAAGCGGTGACGGCTGGGGACAGCGCCAGCTTCGTCTCTCGCTCTTGACGCCCCGTGTGATCTGCGGCTGTCGCACAGCACCTGAGGTCCCCCAGTTCCCCCGTCAAATGGGAGGAGCGAGCCCCATCTGCCTCGGGGGCTGCGCGGGGAGATGAGGGCCCTGGTCCTTGGCTGCACTAGTGGACGCCTCACGCCTCTCTGAACCTCAGTTTACCCAAGTGCTAGGCGGGAGTGGACCCACGCTTCTGCCCTGTCACCTCGAGCCAGGACGAGTGCCCCCACCCCAGGCAGGGAGAGGGAACTCGATGACGGGGAAGGCGAGGCCGAGGCCAAGCCCAAAATAGCCTGAGGTGGCAGGATGATGGAGGTGGCGGGGCTGGGCGGCTTGGCGGTGATGGATGGCTCTGCACCGGCGTGAATAAAACATCTGCCTTCCTCCACCCTGGGCCCAGTGTTTGCGAAGGCCTCCTAGGCTAGGGTCGCCCCGCCCGCTCTTCCTGGGTCCTCCCTTCTCCCTCTCCTGTTTGACTCGCCAGCGCCCAGAGGACACACGTCCACACCGAGGCTGTCACAGGGCTGTCCTTGTCCCCTGCTGCCCAGCTGACAGCCTCACTGCCCCCTAAACCCACCCTCCCATTCACACCTCCTTGCCTTGCCCGCAGTGATTCACCTGTCGGGAGGCCCCGCCTCTGTTTCACCTGGGGCAATAACCCCCCATCTCAAGGGCCCGATGAAGTCAGTCTTTCAGGAAGATTTGCCTGCCCCTGACACGGAGGGCCACCCCGTGTGATGGCTGGCTGCCTCGCCCAGGGGTCCCTCCCTCCACCCCCTTCCACTCTGCCAGCTCTAAGAGGTGCAAGCCAAATGCAGTCTACCTGGAGGTGCCATTTTCACCAGCAGATTTCCAAAGACCGCAGCAGGGCACGGGGAAGTGGGCGCCACACTCATCACTGGTCAAACGGCCGCCACAGAGGGCCATTTAGGCAAGCTCACCAGAAACCACCGACCCACTGAAGACTTCAGCTCATGAATTTCCTTGCACATGTGCGAAACACCTGAGCAAAGATGCTTGCTGCAGCCTGTTTGCAAGAACAGAAGGTTGGACAGCCAGGATCCACTGCAGGGCACTGATGGGACAAACACTGGTGCCCTCAGACACAGAATGTTACAGAGCCGATCGCCCGGGACAGGAGACGCTTCCAGAGGTAACAAGTGAAGAAAAATATAAGGCGCGGAACAGCATTCACACACGCTATTTTTCTGTTCAAAATAAGAACCACAAAAAAGATTTTGTATCAGTGCTGCGTGTGTATGGGAGCCTCCGGAAGTAGACACGAGAAACCCAGTGGCTGCTTCTAGAAGGGAAAAGTGGGGGGCTGCAGGAGGCATCCACGCTGTTCCCGCAGACTCCGTCCCCATGTGTCCATTACAAACTCGGTGTAAAAATGAAACCTGCTGACCCACGGACCCAGGGATTTTACAGCAGTGCACAAACCCTCTAGAAATAATTAAGACACGTGGAGTTGTAAACTCGGGGTTTGTTTTAATGGCTAAGAGGTGGAAAGGGCCCGACGTCCAGCAGGAGGGGACAGTGTCTGGCATGTGTGCGGCAGGGCTGTGGCAGCCTTGACCGCCATCCGCACAGAAGGACCCAGCGGCGTAGACGGCGCCCCGCACAGCCAGTGAGCAGGAAGGCAGACTGCAGGTACCACAGAAGGAGGAGAGTAAGATGTGCTCAGGTGCAGAGAGAAGTGTCTGGAGGGCAAGCTTAGCCCTGGGCCCAGATCTTTGGTATCTTCCCTTTGTTTTCTCTGTGTCTTTGAGAACGTGTACGGCTGGTGGGGGTAAAAGGACCTACCCCAGCGAGGGGCGTGGACACATATACACGACCAAACGTAAAACAGAGAGCTAGCGGGAAGCAGCCGCGCAGCACGGGGAGAGCAGCTCGGTGCTTTGTGACCATCTGGAGGGGTGGGGTAGGGAGGGTGGGAGGGAGACGCAAGAGGGAGGGGATATGGGGATATATGTATACGTACAGCTGATTCACTTAGTTATACAGCAGAAACTAACACAACAACGTAAAGCAATTGTACTCCAATAAAGATGTTAAAAAAAAGGCCCTACTGCAGGCTCACGGCCCCCCAGGCTGAGCCGGGCCCCCACGGCACCCCCGAGCTTACCCTAGCACAGCCTGGGCTTCGTGGGCAGGGGCCACCAGCAGCGTCACGTGCTGTCCTGTGCGTGACCCCGCACACAGGCCCCTCCTGCGGGCTCCTCCAGGACAAGGCCACATCTGGCCGTCACTGTCCCTACCAGGGGGCTGGGCACCAGGGAAGGACCCAGCTCAGGCCCCACCACTGGCCCACCCTGCCGGCTGCCGTCCCTGAAGCCGGACGCTCCACGCACGTTAGCGGCCCCCGCTCTGGGCTCAGAGACGGCCCCCACCCCGTCCCCGCACAACCAAATCGGCCCCACAGAAACACACTCCCACCACATCTCCCAGTCTCACCACCACACGGAGAAATTGGTGGGGGGACAGACGGGGGCTGTGAGGAGCTTTGAAAGGCTAGTCACCCACACACGCCACACCGCGCCCCTCCCTCCACAGACGGGGTCCCGCCGCTGCCCTCTGAGGACCCGGCCCCGCAGAGGAGGCACGCTCGCGGCCTCTGGGGTCCCACCTGCCGGGCGACCCCAGGCAGAATGGGCACATTCAATTTGAGCGCTTGGGACCCACTTGGCCCCCAAGATCTGAGCTTCCGGGAAAAGAGGAGGAGAGGAAAGGAGTGAGGGGCTGGGAGGGGCTGGAGGCAGAGCACAGCAAGGGCAGGTGCTATGTGACCCCAGGCAAGTGGCTCAGCCTCTCTGGGCAGCCTTGCTCAGAGTGCGTGACAGGACCCTATGAGCTCAGGGGCCAGGCCCTTCAGGGTTCCCGGAGCTGCTGGGGTGAGAAGACCCTGCCAGTGAGGGCTGGCCTCAGCTACAAGCCCTGGGACGCTGAGTTGAGGCCACAAAACAGACCCTCTGAGCCCCACACACCTGGCACTAAAAATGAGCGGGGCTCAGGGAGTAAGTTAGGCCTGAGGGCTGCGAGTCTCCGAGTCTGTCAAGAGTGAGGAGGGGAGCCGGGTCCAGGGCCCGGAGACCCGCACGCCTGCTTCCCAGAGGGCAGGAGAACGGGGTCAAGGCAGGGCTGCTGGCTGGGCCAGTCTTCTTGCCCAGAGACTGGAGGGCCGGGGTCTCCCTCCCAGCTGCCGAGCTGCTGGATGGGCAGCGCCCAGCCCTGGACACCGGACCTCGGGGGGTGTCTGCTGGGGCTGCGGGATGCACCCTGCACGCATGAGGTGCCACCGAGGGGCCTCCGGGCGCCGCGCTCAGGGCAGGGGGCGGGGGCTGGCTCCTCATGACGCCCTTGAGCCTGCCTGCTGAACTTGCCCTGGTCCCAGCCCCTCCAGGAGAGACCGGAAGTGACACCACCAGGTGTGACATCATCAGAGGTCTGGCAGCTGGTGTCTGCAGCCCTGACCCCCTCACTGGCGGCCCTGAGAGAGTGCGCGCCCTCCACAAAGCTGGTTCTCTCCTCTCTGAGGTAGGGTCACCCCTGGAACGCCAGGACCGTCGAGGTGAGCCTGGAGCCATGGGTGCATCAGGCCCTTCTGTGCCCCACTGGGCAGGGCTCTGGTGTCCACGAGATGGAGGACACCAGCAGGGCGGACCCCCCAGGCCTGGAAGTTGGGCCCCAAGCCACCTGGAGCCCTCGTTCTCACCCGTCCCTGCCACGGGGCCGGGTCGTGGGCAACTTCCTCAACCATGCCCACCTCAGGGCCTTTGCACTCGCCCTCCCCTTCCTGGAAAGCTCTTCCTCCAGACCTCTCGCCGTGTTCAGGTATCCACTCAGGTGGTACCTCCTCTGAGAGGCCTTCCTTCCCTGTGTTATTCGCCTTCCCGTTTCCCGGTGTTATTCCCACGGTGCTCGCCTCTGCCTGGCATTTCACTGTGTCTGTCTCCCCAGTGAGAACACCAGCTCAGGGCTACTGAGCACGGGGCGGACAACCCCTGCCCGGAATCCTGAGCTGCTCACCAGGCCCATCCCCACCCCTCAGCCTTAGTGGGTAACCCCACTGGAGGCCTCAGTTTCCCCACCTGCACAGCGAGGGGAGTGGTAAATACAGCCCCTCGGGGGCACTCAGGGGCTCCCTTGGCCAGGCCAAGGGGACAGACTCATTGGTCAGCTCGATGTTTACCAAGTGTCCACGGCTGATCAGAAAGGTCGGGGGAGCTGCACACTGCGTGGGGCCCGGGATCTGGAAGAAGGAACGTCACCGCCATGGTCCCAACCACGCTGGCGCCGCAGGCGGGGGGCTGTGCCCGTGCCGGCGGGTCTCCTGCCCTGCCACCTTGAGGCTTCAGGGAAGCCAGGTGAGCTCGGGCAACACCTCTCTTTGGAGGAGGAAGGGGATGCAGAGACCCCTCCCACACGCGCATCCCGGGAGCCCGTCCGGAGTGTCAATCACACCCCGGCCACTGAGCAGCTAGGGCCCTGTCCCTCGTGTGTCTTGACGTTTCTTGGATGCCTCTGACTGATGATGAAAAACCCGCGCGAGGCTGGCATTCCGCTGCAGAATCTGCCCGAGGTTTGTTCTCACAGGAAGTGTCACGTCCTGCCCTGGATTTTCGAGGATAGCCGATGCCCCAAGAAGATGGGCCGTGAGTGCCCTGCAGCTTGGCTTTCTCCGGGGTAAGGCCGCCCCGTGACACACAGTGACAGTGGGAGAGCCAGGACTCGGGCATCCCGTGGGCCTTGGTTACTGGGCCACACCCTGTGCCCCTGTGGTCCCCGACCTCTCTGTCTGTGACCTGGTTCCTCAGAGCCCTGGGTCCCCGGCCGCAGTCCCCCGGATAAGGGAGGAAGGAGCAGAGTACAGCCTGCTGGGGACAGAAGGAGGTTGAACCCTCCAAACACCAGGGACCGTGACCCAGCAACGCCCCTCCAAGGTCTCTGCCCAAAAGAACTGAATCCTGTGTTCACACAAAACCATCTGAGAGGGACTTCCCTGGTGGCACAGCGGTTAAGAATCCGCCTGCCAATGCAGGGGACACGGGTTCGAGCCCTGGTCTGGGAAGATCCCACATGCTGCGGAGCAACTAAGCCCGTGCGCCACAGCTACTGAGCCTGCGCTCTAGAGCCCGCGAGCCACAACTGCTGAGCTCGCATGCCACAACTACTGAAGCCCGCGCACTGAAACAAAGAGTAGCCCCCGCTCACCACAACTAGAGAAAGCCCGCACGCAGCAACGGAGACCCAATGCAGCCAAAAATAAATAAATAAATTTTTTTTAAAAAAAAACATCTGAGAAGGTTGAGAACGGCACTGCCCACAATGGCCAAAGGGGGTCACAAACCAAGTGTCTGTCAGCAGATGAACGGACACACAAAAGGTGGTCTGTCCACACGGTGGAATATTACTCCATCCCGGAAAGAATGAAGTTCTGGCCAGGCTGCAATGTGGATGAACCTGAAGGTCATTATGCCAACTGAGACAGCGCAAAGGACAAAGACCATGACCCCTTACACGCAGCATCCAGACCAGGCAAATCCACAGACAGAAAGCAGCCTAGAGGCTGCCCGGGGCTGGGTGACTGCTGGTGGACACAGGCTGCTCCTTCTGGAGAGCGAAAATGCTCTGCAACTAGAGCGTGGAGACGTTTGCACGACACTGAATATATACTCGATGCCACTGAACTGTACACTTTGGGTAATTTCATGTCATGTAACTTTTACCTCAATAAAAAGGGGGGAACCACCAGGGCCACGGCAGCACCGTGGCAGCAACAGCAGGTGACACGGTGAGCGGACGCCTGGGTGCAAGTGCCTCCTGCCACCTGCCGGCTGTGTGACCTTGGGCACGTTCCTTCCCTCTCTGAGCCCCCGTTTCTCCACCTGTGGGGAGAGGAGAACACACCAGCTCCAGGACTGTGGGGAGGACAAGTGCGCGTGTCTGGAGCAGGCCTGCTGCCACGTTACCGCCACCAGCAAGGGCCACAGCACCTGAGCCTGGCTGCCCTGGGTGGGCGAGGCCCCCAGCTGCCCCAGACCATGTCTGCGGCCACGGCCACCCCGCCCCCAGTGGCCAAGATCTGAGCCACAGCGGCCATCCCTCGGCGTCCTTGGTCAGCTGGCGTCTCGTCCCTGGGCTTTGCCCACTCGTCTGGGGCTTTGCCCACCTGTCTATGAAGGGACCAGATACCAGCCATCTGTGGAGCTCCCAGCCCCAGGACCTTTCTGTTCCCGGAGCCTCACGGGGTCAGCAGCGGGGATGACGCAAGAGGGGAGGGCTCAAATCCCAGCTCCCCCACTGCCCAGCCCTCCGCCCTCGGGACCCAGTTGCCACAGTCAGTGGCTCCCTGCCTCAGTCTCCCCACCTGTAAATGTGGGTAATAATTGCAGCCACTCTGTGGGGTGCAGGGAGGCCTGCATGAGTCCTGCCTCATGGCACTGGCTCCACAGGTGCGGGTCAAACGTCTAAGTCTCACAACCCCTGTTCTTCAGGTGAAGAGACAGAGGGTCAGGCTGGAACGTGCAATGGGGGCCACAGGCTGGGCTGCCCCACACCAGGCAGACTGGCTGTGCTAAGCCCAAGTCCCCCCAAGAGCGGAGACTCAGGCGGGCTGGGCGGAGAGGGGAGGCCAGGAAGGAAGGGGGCTGGGGGGAGAGGGCGGGGGAGGGAGCCGGCCCTCACGCGCACACACGGACACACACACACGCTCACACACGGACACACGCAGAAAGAGCTGCCCGGAGGGGACGGGCAGCGTGGCCTGTGCCGGGGGCGGATTCAGCCCTACCAACCATGCTTTATAAATTTTGCATCATCTCAGCTATGAATAGCTTCCTCCACAGCAAGACAGACAGTTCAAAGGGAAGAGAAGGGCTTGCAGTGGGGGGCGGGGGGGCGGGGGGAGGAGGGGGGACAAGGGAGCCGCAGGATGGGAAGGGCCAGGTGTGTCTGGGCCCAGGAGGGTGCAGCGGGAGGCCTGGAGACCCCATCCTCCCCTGCCCTGTGGGGCTGCAAGGCCACTTGTCAGACGGGCACACTGAGGCCTGGGGAGGTTGCCCTCCACCGAAGGTCACACACGCTGGCCTGGTCCTGAGGTGAACGCATGAAGTGGCCAGTGCGCTGATAGGGAGGGGTGAGCGGACAGGCTCGAGGGGGCTGGCCGGGGCCCAGGGCAGCCTCCACCAGCCACTTCATGGCTGGGAGCCTTGGGAAACACGCAAGACCTCTCTGTGCCTCAGTTTCCCCAATAGTAAATGTGTGATGATAAAACTACCTGCCCCACAGGGGGTGGTTGAGGTACAGCCTCCAAGCCCCCTGCCCAGGGTTCAAGCCCAGCCCCTGCTGCCCACCAGCCGTGGAACTGTCCCCCTGCAGAGCGGCCCCATGTGCTTGTGAGAACGAGCCTGGTGCAGCGTTAGGGCCACGCGCGTGTTTATCACCGCTGTTAGTTTTCTGGTCAGCGAAACGTGAGGGGGCCCCTCCTCCATAAAGTCACTGCTGGGCAGCCCCACCGGCCACCAGGGTGTCACCCCAAAGTGTCCGAGGCACACGTCCGGTCCCCGCCGGGCCGGCGCCGGTTGAGGCCAGGGAATGCGGTGAGGGGACGCTCGCCACTGGCGGGGCTGGGGTGACGGGGCCACGTCCCCGCGTTCCTGGTTCAGGGGCCTCAGGCCATCGCCTCGACCCTGCGCCTGGGTGCAGGCTTGTAAACTGAAGGGTGTAACCTGCCTCTTCGGGTTTCCGTGGGAACCGACACCCAGCACCACAGCCAGGCCAGTTACGAACACGCCCGTGACAGTGGCTTCACCCGGCGTCACACGTGCCAGGTGCTGTTGAGATGCTTGATGTGTCTTAACTCACCTCACCTTCAAACCGCTCTGCATCCTGAGGAGATGCCCCGCGCGTCCCGTCTGACAGGTGGGGAAACCGAGTCCCCGGGGAGGCGGAGGGCTTGCCCAGGACGTGGGCTCGTCCTCATCGCTCCGTCACCGTGCCGGGTCCCGGCTCCTCGTTCAGGCACCGGGGGACCAGGGTGAGACCCGTCCTCTCCCCAGGCCTCCGCGCCTCAGCAGCGACGGCTCCGAGGGGAAAAGAGCAAGGCCCAGGTCCCGCCCGGCCTGGCCTCTCGCCGGCTGGGGAGGCGGGTCCTGCGCCTCTTCTCTCCTCCACGGGACGTGGGGCAGCAGCTCCCGCTCCAGGACCGAGTGAGGCAAAGTGCGCGGAGCCCTTCGCAAGAGCCCAGCTGACGACAGTCGTCTCTGAGACCGAGCGGAGGACGGGGGTCCACAGAGCCAGGGCCCTCAGGGCCCTCTGAGCAGGCGCATCTGGGGCTCTGCCCCCACCGTCTCGTGTCTGCCAGAGCCCTGCCGGCCAGGCAGAGGAGACCCCAGGGAGCAGAGGTTCGGGGGGGACCCTCCCCAAGGAGAAACATGGCTTCTCCAGCCCCTGAGACCCCGCTGCCCAAGCACCCGCCAGCCACAGGCCCTGGGGCCCGGACGCTTCCCCGCCAGGCAGCTTGGACTCGGGGCTCACCCCGGCCCCCCGCTTCCAGCCACACGACTGTGACGGGTGGCCTTCCCGTCCCCCCTGTGGCTGGCGGCATCGGCCCCACAGCAGAGCTTGCCGTGGAAGCTCAGGGCCGTGACACAGACGATGCGCCTGGCTGGGCCTGACGTCCCGGCCTCCGAGGCCAGTCAGTGAGGTGAGCAGGGCCGCCAAGTCGGACATTCCTAGGGCCACACCTTGACTCACTGTGTGACCTTGGGCAAGCTCTTTGCCTTTCTGCCTCGGTCTCCTCATCCGCAAAACGGGCTTAATAACGCCTGGCGTGGGATGCTGTCGTGAGCAGGAAGGGAGGTGAGACCAGGGCAGCACCCAGCAAATGACGCTGGCGCCATCATTGCTGCTGCCGCGGCTGGCGGGGCCCCTCCATGCAGGGGACGCCAGCATCCCGTCCAAGGGCCTGCAGCTGTCCTCAGGGAGAACCTTCCCTCACCCCCTTCCCGGCACGACTGGCACGACAAACATAGCAGAAGGGAAAGGAAGGCTGTGAGTCGGCTGGAGAGGTCAGCAGCAAAGCCAGAGCAAGCGGGGCTAGGGAGCAGGCCTGGCTGGAGGCCCTCACCGTGCCTGGCTTGGGGGCTCTGAGGGGGTCCAGTCCAGGTACACACACCTGCGTGTTGGGACCTGAGCTCAGTGGCTCACCTACTGAATCACTGGGGTCAAAGCCGGTTGGGCCAGGACCGACCTCAGGCTAAGTGACCTCAGCTGCCTGGGCCTCAGCTAATAGCCCCGAGCCGACAAGAACTTCACGAACACCTGTGGTGAATAACAAGCACAAAATCGGCACTTTTTATCTTATAAAGCCCGTTAGAGCTTATTCCCCACATCCCACCTCCATGACCTCATTTCTGTCAGGTCAAAACTTCCATCAGCTTCTAGCACCCTAACTTCTAGTCCCCCACCTGACTGTCTGCCTCTTCCATCAAACCAGAGCTCCTGGAGAGCAGAAACTGAGTTTGATTTCTCTGTGGCCCCAGCAACACCCAACATAAGGCCTGAGAGCTCAGAACACGTTTACTGACTGAATGCATGATGGCTTTTCACCACATGTAAATTGCAAATATGGCCACACATTCTTCGCAGTGACTGCCATCAGGAGATGGACTCTGTCTCCCGTCGCTTTGAATCGTGAGCTTTGCAGTAGCTGTAGGACAGGCAGAGGTGAGACCGGGCCGGGACTAAGGCTAGGTCTCCCAAGGGCCTGCAGCTTTCTGCCTCTGGTCAGCTGGCCCGGGCTAGCCTGCTGGAGGGCGGGGGGCCTCTTGGAAGTGAGGCCCAGGCACCCCACCTGAGCTGGCCAACAGTGAGCTAAGCCCAGTGGAGGACAGCCGAGCCCAACGCAAGTCACCAACCCACAGATGGTGAGCAAAATAAAAGCACTGTCATTTTGTACCCCTGCGTTTAGGGGATGTATGTTACAGTGCAATAGCTGATTGCTACACATCATATCCTCATTTCTCAAGTGAGGAGATCTGAGGTTTCAATGGGCCAAATCTCCAGGCCTCATCTCCATCTGCAAGGGGGCATCCTAACCACTGTCCCATCACGAGGAGCTGAGGGGATGCAGCCGCAGTGAATGAAGAGCGCACACCCTGGGAATGGACGGCTGTGACAGCTCTGCCAGCCGTTTGGCTGCTCACTGATAAAGATGTGTTGTTGCAGATAAAGCTCACGCCAAGGGCGCCTTCTCAGCCCTCCTGACGTTTTGCACTGGCTGTTCATTGGCCGAGGGGCAGCTTGGCCCAGCAGACAAGGGTACAAGGACCAGCATCAGTCCCCTCCCCGCTGATTCTGGGCCCGCGAGGAGGGGTCTTCTCCTCCATCTAAAAGTTGCTGTGGCCTGCGTGGGGGCAACGGGAAGGTGAGGAGGGGAGCTCAGAGCCTGCCTTGCTTCCCGCTGGCGGGCAGGGCCTCCCATGCACCTGCAGCCCGGACCGCACCAGGCTGACCACACTTTCTGCACCTGCCACACCTCTGCAGCTGTCGCTTCCTCTGCCTGGTGCGCCCTTTCCTCTTTCCTTGTCAGACCACGGCCAACTTGTGTGCAACCCTCAAATCCCAGCCACGTTAATGTCCTCTTTGGCCCTGATTCCAGGCAGGATCCATCTCTCTGTGTCCCACCCCCAGGCCCGGGCCCTGAGCTGAAATGGTCAGTTCAGCAGCATCTTTCCCGCCAGCATGGAAACCTCTCGAGGGCGGAAGCCACTCTGTCCACACCCTGTCCTCCAGCCCCGCACAGGCCAGGTCCCAGCAGGGACTTGACCTGAATTAAGGTAAGTTAGAGGAAGTAAAACTCAGGCACAAGCTCTGACTACACTTCTCCAGGAAAATGCACTTCCCAGGCACCGTGTCCACTCATTCCAGCCATCTGAAACCCGGTCAAGATTGTGAGTCACTGGGTAAGGTCCAGGGGCGCTGGGGGGTGGGGAGGAGGTCCCGCCTCAGACTGCAAATCAAACACGGTGTGGATGGGGCTCTGGAACCTGTATTTTAACACGCCTTGCCCTCTCTGCCTGTGCCCATGACTCCTACCCACGGCCCGGGCTGGGAAGGGCCGGGCTGGAACCGGGGTTTAAACTGGGTCCCAGAGCACCCTCGGATCCACAGGGGTGCCGGGCACACGAGGTGCAGGCCCCCTCCACCTTGAACCCTGCTCCAGCTTCCAATCTGTTTTACATATCGGGGCTTGGAGCACGTTCTTTCTTTCTCAATGGGTTTGTTAACTTCCATGCAGTGTGGGTACGAGTGTAATTAGGATAAGCACCTTGGAAGCCATCTGACAGCATCTGCTAAAGATGCCCATCGCCTGTGACCCAGCAGATCCACTCTTGGGTGTGAACCCACAGGAAATGAATCCACTAGAAGGTACAGAGCAGAGCATTCTTGCTGCTTTATTCGGAATCACCCTAAACTGGAAGCAACCCATCAAGAAGAGGAAGGATGAACACGCCGTGCACATCCACACGGCGGCACACAGCGCAGCGGCGACGCGGACCCGTCACGTGGACCAGCACTGCAGACGCGTTCCCAGCGAGGGGCCCAGATGCAGAGCCGCACACATGCCTCCAAACGGGCCAGTCGGTTCTCGGCGATGCCGTCGGAGTGGGGCTGCCTGTGGGGTGCCGGGGCCTGAGCCGGGTGGTGGCCACGTGCGGACTCGTGAACACGCTCACACACTTCATTTAAGCAGAACCACGAAGAAAAGGTTGACAAAATGAGTCCACTTAGCCCTGGTGTTGTGGAGACACCTGCCCCAGAGGCTTTCAGACCTGGGCTCACTCTGGCTCTGCCCCTTCCCAGCCACGCAGCCTCAGGCCTCCCTCTGACCCCACAGAGACTGCAGGCCCAGGTCAAGCCAAGTCAGCCATTGGAAAGGGACACCACCGTCCTCCGACGGGACCCCCAGGCGCTGCTGCTGCACTCTAGCAACAGTCACCCCCGGCCCTGCCAGCCTGGACGTCCAGAGGGCTGCGCTCTCCATTCCTGCAACAGGCCTTGCTTACTCCTCACCACAGGCGCTTTGCACCTGCCCTGCCAGGACTGCTGTCCACATGTCCTCCCACTTCATGTCACCTCCCCTGGGGGGCCCCAGATGGCTCAGCAAACCCTGGGAAAGCTGCCCCTGCCTCACTCCTCCTGTGGCTGTGATTAGGATGACTTGTTTCTCTGCCATCTATTCGCCCTCCCGGCCTGAGCCCCCGGGGCAGGTCGAGTTCGAGGCCGCATCCACCGACAGCCTGCTCTCAGCGGGGCTGGTGGACGCGTGCTGGATGAGTGAGTGGACAAGACAGTGAATCAGTGCATGTGGAGCCAAACTCAGCATCTCCCGAGACCACAGGCAGGCCGGGAGGTCTCCAGGGAGCGGAGGCAGTGATCGGCAGGGCGGGACGAGGGGGTGGGGCCGGGCCCCAGCGGAGAACGGGAGCCGTGGGCTTCAGGACTGAGGAGAATGGCGCTGCCCTAATGGCCCCGGAACCAGCCTTGCCTGCAGGGTCGCGGCAAGGAGCGCAGCCTGGAGCCGCCCACCGGGGGTCAGACGTCTGCGCCGCGCCCCCCGGAAGGGAGCTGTCCTGCGCAGGCTGGCACGGAAGGTGCTCAGATCAGAACTGGCTGCACAAATGTTAGTGCTTTTGAGTATTTGCCGTGGGCCGTGGCCGGCTCGCGTCCACCCCCGAGGCAGTGCTGTGACACCATTTTGCAGATGAGGAAACTGAGGCCCAGGGAGGTAAAGCAACCAGCCCGAGGCAGAGCCGGGATTGGAGCTGAGTCCTCACTCCAGAGCCCAGGACTCCACCCCCCAGGCGCTTTACCTCCCAGCTCTGCCCCACACACAGCGCGACCTTGGCCAGGTCACCACCCTCTGGGCTCAGCACGCCGCCCCGCCCCCCGACTCTCTCGGGAGGCCCAGCAGCCCGAGGCCTCTGCCCACCGCCGAGCCCATGCATCCTCCCTGACGGCTGGGCAGACGCCAACCTCTGGCTCTGGCCAGCGAGGCTGAAACCACAACCACACAATGTTCCCACTGACTTTCCCTGGCTTACGGGCTGGGGTCTGCGGCTGCTTCCAGCTCTGACTCCAGAGGCCCCGCAGGCTCTGCAGGAGCCAGGCCGGGTGACACCCCGCCTTTCAGCCCAGTGGGACCACCTCACCTCTCCTCCCCAAGAAATGGGCTCGCGTCGCCCCGCCCCCGCGGGTCCACGTGGCCTTTCCCTGGACGCATGTGCACCCGGCTCCTCTGGTCCCCACACCGTGGCCTGCGGTGACACAGATTCAGAGCGTGATCCAGCAGAGGATGAGGGCCGTGGGCACTGTGTTGCCGAGTCAATGCGTGTGCTCTGCAGCAGGGCCTCAGCTGGACGCCTGAAGAGGGGTCTGGACACTGACCAGAAGCTGCAAGTCCGAGCCAGAGGAGACGCCAGATGGGAAGCTGCACTTTCTACAGCGCTCGAGGTGGGACCGGAGGTTCCGGAAGCCGTGAGCCCAGTGCACCGGCCAACCCACCCACGGGTGAGTTTTCCCCAGCTCCCCGCCTGGGGGGAGACGGAAGCGCCTGCAGCCGCGGGGCCTCACCCTTCACACACACACACCCGATCCTCATCTGCTCACAGGCCGTCCCGAGCAGACCCCTCGCTGACCCTCTCAGCGCCTTCTCCCCGGATCCCTGAACCCAGACCTTACTCCGGCTGTGCTGGCCGTTACAGGAGCGTCTAGCCACACGTAGCTATTTAAATTTAAATTAATTAAAGTTAAATTTAATAAAAATTCAGTTCCACAGTCTCACTAGCTACATACAGTTTAGTGCTCAGTGGCGACGTGACGCCAGCGGCCACCACACCGGGCAGCACAGATCCAGAGCATTTCCACCTTCCCAGAAAGTCCTCAGCTCTAGAGGATGAATCCTGATGGGTCTAAACCAGTCATAGAAGCCCATTCCCCAGAGCCAGCGGCTGGTCTCTTCTACTGAACAGGGAGACAGAAGGGAAGGCTGAGAAAGATGATCCTCCTGGTACAAAGGGATGGACATGGGAGGAGCAGACACTTTACACATTGGTTACCCACCCCTTGCCTGCAGCCTTTGAAGACTGTAGTGAAAGGATGTGAAGGCTGGAGCTGAGGCAGCCTTCTTGCAGCTATAAGGCAACAAGTCTCAGAACAAAAGCCAACACACGGCAGGGGGCAAAACAGAAGGATGGAAGGAGACTGGGCCTCCACTGACCACTGGAACTAGCTGCCTCTGAACTTTTCTTTGTATGAGATAATTCAATGTGTTTATTATTCAAGCAGCTGTAGTTGGGGATTTCTGTCACCTGCAGCTGAGTACTTTCTAACTGATAAACTATGAAACAATACCTGCATTCGACTTCCAGGCCTCTAAGTCATTCCTTCTAAGTGAAAGGTCCCTCTTCTCAACTCTCTCCAAATCCCAGCCATGTTTTAGGGCCCAGATCAAGGGCCACCTTCTCTTAACATCCCCCACAAAGCAGGAAGTGACCCCTTCTTCCTGTAACCCATAGGTTGGTCCCCATCTTTCAGCACTTGGCACCAACCCACGGCAGAGCAAGGACAGGGTCACTATCCATCGTCATGGAGCTGTACCCCCAGACCCTACAAAAGTGCCTGGCGAGTAGTAGGCACTCAATTAATATTTGGTGAAGAAAGAATAGATGCTTTGGGACTTCCCTGGTGGTCCGGTAGTTAAGACTCCGCACTTCCACTGCTGGGGGCATGGGTTCGATCCCTGGTCGGGGAACTAAGATCTCGCATGCCACTTGGTGTGGCCAAAAAAAAAAAGAATGGATGCTTTATCTTAGCATCTCCACCATGCCCTACACGTGGTGTATGTTTACACTAAAGTTTGTGAAGAAGTGGAGAAATTCCAAGTGAGCTGTCTACCCCTACCTGATACCATCTACCCAAATACAGTCCTGGTCAATTAAAGGGTCAAATGCAGAAGCAAACGGTTCATATTTTTATTTATTTCTTTAAAATTCTATGTGGAGCCCACTGACGAATAAATGGATCAACAGAATGTAGTATATGCACACAACAGAATATTATTCAGCCTTAAAAAGGAAGCAAATCCTGGGACTTCCCTGGTGGTCCAGTGGTTAAGACTTCCCCTTCCAGGGCAGGGGGTGCAGGTTCGATCTCTGGTTGGGGAGCTAGGATCCCACATGCCTCTTGACCAAAAAACCAAAACATAAAACTGAATCAATATTGTAACACAGCAGTCCCCAACATTTTTGGCACCAGGGACCAGTTTCGTGGAAGACAGTTTTTCCACGGACCGGGGCCGGGTTGTGGGGGGGGGGGTGGAG
The DNA here is from genome assembly GCF_009873245.2 of Balaenoptera musculus. Classification (NCBI taxonomy): domain Eukaryota; kingdom Metazoa; phylum Chordata; class Mammalia; order Artiodactyla; family Balaenopteridae; genus Balaenoptera; species Balaenoptera musculus. The sequence continues at coordinate 59,501,832 of NC_045804.1, read as the reverse complement.
GGAAGGGGGGTGGTTTCAGGATGATTCAAGCACATTACATTTATTGTGCATTTTATTTCTATTATTATTACATTGTAATATATAATGAAATAATTATACAACTCCCCATAATGCAGAATCAGTGGGAGCCCTGAGACCTCTCCGCTAATGATAATCTGTATTTGCAGCCTCTCCCCAGTGCCAACATCACCACCTCAGCTCCACCTCAGATCATCAGGCGTTAGATTCTCGTAAGGAGTGTGCCACCTAGATCCCTCGCACGTGCAGTTCACAGTAGGGTTTGTGCTCCTATGAGAATCTAATGCCAACGCTGATTTGACAGGAGGCGGAGCTCAGGCGGTAATGTGAGCGATTGGGAGCGGATGTAAACACAGACGAAGCTTCACTCACTCGCCCACCACTCACCTCCTGCTATGTGGCCCGGTTCCCAACAGGCCACAAACCGGTACCGGTCCATGGTCCAGGGGTTGTGGACCCCTGTTGTAACAAATTCAATAAAGACTTTAAAAACAGTCCACACCAAACAAATCTTAAAAAAAAAAAAAAAAGGAAGCAAATCCTGCTACAACATGGGTGAATCTCGAGGACATTATGCTAAATGAAATTAAGCCAATCACAAAAATACAAATATCATACTTGTATTCATAGAGATAGGAAGCAGAAAGGCAGATGCCGGGGCCTGGGGCGGGGGGTGAGGGGTTGTTTTATGCTGGGGACAGAGTTCAGCTTCGCAACATGAAAAGAGTTCCGGGGACTGGCTGCGCGACAAGTGAATGTACTGAACAGGAATGAACTCAAAAATGCACTTAAAAGTGGTTAAGATACTCAACATTACGTTACATGTATTTTACCACAATTTTAAAGCTTTTAAATGATATGTGGGATATACACATACAGAAGGGTACATAAAATGACTGTCCAGGTTAAACCAGAATGCAAGGATGAGCCCCCGTGGGCCCAAACCATCTGAAGAAATAGAGACCCATAGTCCCTGTGAAGCCCTGAGCGTCCCTGCCTGATTTCACCCCATCCCTTAGAAGAAACCACCCTTTAGACGCTGTGTTCACCACGTCCTTGCTTTCCTTTACACTTTTGCCAGGCATGTTCTTAAACAACAGACAGTTCAGTTTTGTTCAGTTATAACCTCTGCATAAATAAAGTAAATAAAGCAAATGCGATATCTCTTCTGACACTTCTTTTTCTCCTGGTTATTTTGGGGGTAGGCATTTTTATTACTATTATTTGTTAAACTTGCATTCGTGTCATAGACTCTTTGGTATGTCTCATAGGTTTCACAGTTAAAAATAAATACATACAGTGTTAAATGTAAAGATTGACGTTCTTAAAAAAAAAAAAATAAGGGAATCTAGATAACTGTTTTTATAATCCTCAGCTGAGGAAGGACTTTCCAAGCATCACACCAAAGACAGAGCCCCAAAGGAATAGGCCGACATGCCGGATGACAAAACAGTTAAAAACGTCTGTGGATAAAATATGCCCGAAGCAGAGTCATAAAGGCAAAACAAAAACTGTGAAAAGTATTCACAACGTAAGGCAGAAGAGATTAACATCACCACTATGTGAAGGGCCCTTCCAAATCAGCTAAGAAAAGATGAACACGCTCTCACACTGCTGGTCTTGATAGAAGTTGGTCCCACGGTTTAAGAAGGCGATACGCATTGATATATACCAAAAGTCGAAAGAAAAGTTTAGACCCTTTAACCTAGTAATCCCACTTTTAGGAATTTTTGCCTTAGAAAATAACCAGAGATGTGTACCAACATCACATAGAGGTCCTTCACAATCATATCTGTAATGAGGAAAAATGCAAGTGCCCTAAATGCTAAACAACAGGGGATGGTTTGAATTATCAAAAACATTGAAATCCTATTTCAGGGAAATATTGCTGATATATGAGTTAACTTTAGAAGCAGGTTATGCTCTGATAGACGGCTGACTGGGAAACAATGTGGTGCAGCCGCTTTGGAACACAGCCTGGCAGCTTCTTCTAGGGTCAAATATGCATTTGCCACACCACCCAGCAATTCTACCCTTAGGTATTTACCCACGAGAAAGGAAAACACAACCACACAAAACTTGGGCACAAATGTTCGTAACAGCTTTCCTCACAGCAGCCCAAACTGGAAAGAACCCAATTGCCTGTCCGCTGGGGAGCAGTCATGCATACTGTGGAGGGCTGCTTGGCAACAAAAAGGAACAGACTTTCGGGTAAATCTCAAAAGCATCACGTTAAGTGAATGAAGCTAGACATAACAGGCTACATACAGTGGGATTCCATTTACACAGCATTCTGGAAAAGGCAAAACCACAGTGTCAGGAAACTAACCAGTGTTTGCCAGGAGCCGGGGGTGGGACAGGAGGTCGACTGCCAGTTGGTCAGAGAGAATTTCGGGAACGAAGGAAGTGCTGTTCCTTACCTTGATCGAGGCGGCGATTATACAGCTGCCGACACTTATCCATCTCATCAGGGTGTCACTTAAAATTGGTGGATTTTATTATCTATAAATTATGCCTCAATAAAGCAGACTGTTAACAGCCTTTTTGAAAAGAATGTTATAAAATAACACGGCTGGGGACTTCCCTGGTGGCGCAGAGGTTAAGAATCCGCCTGCCAGTGCAGGGGACACGGGTTCGAGCCCGGGTCCGAGAAGATCCCACACGCCGCGGAGCAACTAAGCCCGTGCGCCACAACTACTGAGCCTGCGCTCTAGAGCCCGTGAGCCACAACTACTGAGCCTGCATGCCACAACTACTGAAGCCCGCGCGCCTAGAACCCGTGCTGCACAACAAGAGAAGCCACCACAATGAGAAGCGCACACACCGCAACAAAGAGTAGCCCCCGCTCACTGCAACTAGAGAAAGCCCGCGCGCAGCAGCGAAGACCCAACAACGAAGACCCGATGCAGCCAAAAATAAATTAATAATTGATTAACTAAAAAAAAATAACATGGTTGGTAGGGCCTCAATTTTGTGTGAAAAAAACCAGTACACATCTGTGTTGGTTAGGACAGACTAGGATACGCTGGGTGACAAAACCCCACAGTCTTGGTGGGTGGGCCAAACTACGCTTCTCAAACTCACGTCCCAGCCTAGAACAAGCTGGCGGATGGCCGTGGCTGCTCTCCGCTGCGCGCTGACTACAGCTGGTGTCCGGGCAGCCTCCACCGTCTCGTTCAGGACCTGCAGGGTTTCTGTCCAAAAGGCGGAGGAGGGAGGCGCGCCAGCTCCCACCCGTGTCATCCTGAAACTAACACGTGTCACGTCTGCTCAGAGCCCGTGGGCGAAGCAAGTCACGTGGCCCCAACCCAATGGCCAGGGAGACCGGAAACACGGGCCCCCCAGGGAACGCTCGTGGCCTCTGCTGTAATCCTCCGAACACGCCTGCTCCCTCCTTCCTACACAGAGACCACACCCCTCGTCCCGTCCAGCACGGCCACCAGCTCAGAGCAAGGGATCTCTGGGGACGTGCAGTGGCCACTGTCTGGACGGCTCCTCTTACTCCAGAGCCTCGTGAACCAAAACAGTGGGTTATCGACCCTCTCCACACGCACACACGAGATACAGGCATCAGACAACAACAGTAAGGTTCCCATTTGGAGCCCATCAAGACACTCCCAAGTTCAAAGCCACCAGGCACACTTTGTGCAGCCCCGTCTTGAGGCGTTAGGCCCTGAGCCCTCTCTGCGCCGCAAGCCGCGTCCTTGTGGCCCCTCGCTCTGCCTTTTGGGGTGCTCCTCTTTCTCTCCTATCTCGTTTCCCTTCTTGGCCGCATCCGGAGTGACTTTCCTCACTGCTCAGCCCTCTCCCCATCTCCAGGGAGGGTGAAAGTCCCCAGGCCACCTCATCCCATTTCAAGTCTCCAGCCACCGAGGCTTCTGCGGGCCAGGCATGGGATTTCATTGGAATTCCACTCCCTTTGGAAACCTAGCAGGTTCTGACCTACTCGCCTCAGGTCTGCCCCACGTGCCAGTGACTACACCTGAACTTCTTCTTCACAAGAAAACAGTTCTCACCTACGCAATTTCACTTTATCATCTATGGGCCTCTTTCTCTAGTTACTGGTTGAATCTATCTGAAACAGAGCTGGGAAGGCCAACTCCTCACTCTAACATTTACCCAGCGAGAGATGTTGCTGGGTTTCTGGCCCAAAGCCTTTTAAACCCCACTTGACTGTCAGGAACCAGGAGGCCCCCGAGTGTCCCAGCCCTGCTCTGTCCTGAACCTCTGACTCACCCCAACACCTTTCCATTCCTTCTGAGCTGATTTCCTTCCTGTAACCCTTGCCAAATGCAGCTGAGGGCAGCAAAGAAACATTACCAACCCCTTCTTTTCCAGCTTCTCCCCGGGAACTATGAACTCAGGAGCCGTTCCGTGCACCTTCCCAACCCTCATAGGAGGCTGGTCTGCAAATGGTTTGCCTCTGCGGCCGCGGCTCCGTCTTTCCAGCCCCGGATGTCGGTGTCCTGGCCGCCTGGCCACACTCAGCTAGGCCGGCGCCCCCCGCCACGGGTCTGCAGTGGTGGCATTTCTCCTCCGTGCTGGTTTCTCTGTGAGTCAGAACAGGGAAGGCTGTGGAATGAGCCCCAGAGTTCAAAGGCTTCCCACTCTAAAAGTTCACTGTTGGCTCCCACGTGGTCTGGTGTGGCCTGATGGGGGGTCCGGGCCCTCCTGATGCAGCTCTGCCTCCCAAGAAGAACACAGCAGTGACGGAGGTGGAGAGACCGTGTACACAGCCTGGGAACTGGGAGGGCTCGCTGCACACGCCCAGGTGTGTGTGCTTGTAAGCGGGCAACGTATGAAGGAGCTACGGCGGGCCTGCAACTCTCAACACAAACTAAACTCCCCTCCAGGGCAGGGCCCTACACTGAGAAGGAGGTGCTGAGAACAGAGTCCAAAATGGGCAGAACAGACACAAGAGGGGCCAAAAACTAGAACTGAAAGGTGCGGGAGTGGGGAGAGCAGGAAGAAAGGAAGGGATGGAGGGAGGGAGGAAGGAGGGAATACAAGACCATTTTTTTTTAACGTTTCATGAAAACAGCAGAAAAGGAAGCTAAAGATTATGACGCTGACCCAGTCCTCCTCTTGAAAGTTCCGAAAGGCATTTCAAATAAAAATGAACAACAGAAAAGATTACGGTTAAGTCCCATACCAAGTTACTGGAGAAATGAGAAAACTAAGCAGTGCCCCTACAGATAATGAAGGCGTTCCAGAGACACACACCACAGACCACAGCCAGAAACAAACAAAAGAACGTATCCTAAAATTTTTGCATGAGTCAACAAAAAAAGTAAGAAAAGATACAAAAGAATAACAAATCAACATGAGAAGACCTCAGAAAAGATGTGCTAGAACTGAGGAAAGAATTAGGAAGAAAAGAAAAAAACGCATTTCAGAACAACCGCAGTAGAAGGAGTACAACACAACGAAACACTATGAGATAATGCCTAAGAGAATCAGAAGTTAGAATGGAGGGACATCTTTAAACAATAAAAAAATGGGAGAGAGAAGTAGGATTCAAGAGAAAGTGACTACGTAGAGAGCAGGCAAAGATCTAACGTGTATAACACCAGTCACGAAGAAGGAGTCCAGGTGTTTAGTCAAACGCTGAACACTGTAATTTAAAAAAAGAAAAAGACTTTCCTGAAATATATGAAAACTTGAAACAGCATCAGGTATCTGGAAAAACTGATCCAGAATAGCCAACAGAGAGACATATTCTACAACATATTCTACGGCTGCCTTTGGGAATTGAGGCAAAAAAAGTTGAAGTCACTTCCAGGAAAATCAGGTTGTCGTCAGACTCTCCGACATGAGCACTTCCTGCCAGAAGCCCCAGGGGCACATCTAGACACCAAGGGCGGGAGCAGAGTGGGGCAGGTCCAGCCAAACTGACTTCCAAGTACAAAGGTCGTAAACGGTTATCAACAGGCAAGAACTCCGGGACGTTATTCCCACATGCCCTCTGAGGACCCACCAGAAAGCAGGTCTCAAACAATCAAGACAACCAGAGAAACATAATCCTAAGGTCTGACTGTGAGTACTAAATGGGTAGAACACATAGGAACTTACACAGTTAAAACCAGTGATGGACACAGCAGATAGAGTATATTTGAGGGAAAGTGGGAAGAACATGGAAAAAATAGAATAAGCTTACTGACTGCCTTGTAGTTAAAGTCTGAGAGTAAAAGGACATTAATTCAAATCAGATGCTGTGCACAGAGGACTGTAGCAAGTTTCAATATCGCTCATAGTAGGAAACCAACAGACAAATAAAAGAGAGGACCAATATTGCGTACAGATATTACTGTAAAAGTAACAGTTGCAACAAAAATAGGAAGCTTTCCTAAGTACCAAAAAGATAAAGTCCAGTGAGAGAGAGAGAAAATAAAAACCACACTGAAAGACAAATTGTTTAAAAGTCTTGCACAGGTAGGTGTAAATGTAACATAAAACACCACGCAGAACTGAGGCTAAACATATTGATCGATCGGTCTTAACTCACCTATTAATAGAAAACAGATTTTCAGGTTGGCTAAGAAAGGAAACTCCAAAGCTGGAGTGACCGCCAGAGCCCACCATCCAGGGAAAGTGAGGCGGAGGGAGCGGCTGTGCCGTAGGGGGGGACGCACGCAGTAGGTGTCAGCTCGTGTTCCAATGTTCGAAGCTCGGGGGAGAGAGTTCCGATGACCTATTGCCCCACCGCCACGCCATGGCTGGCTCAGACGATCAGTTCACTGTGTAAACGATTTCGTGGTCAGGAGCCCAGGCGGGCCTGCCGCGTGGGTCCTTTTCCACGCGGCGTTGACAGAGGTCCCTCACTGGCATCCAGCTGGAGGAGAGGCTGGCCTGGAGGCTGGGCTCGCAGGGACTCTGGACTGGTGTGTCTACACCTGGCTCTCCAGCACAGGGTCTCCGCGGAGCGCGGCTCTGCGGCGTGTACACCCAGCCCTGCGGGCCCCCAGCGCCTGTCAGCCACACGCTGCCGGCGGCTGGAGCAGGCCCAAGTTCCCCAGAGTCAAGGCGGAGACAGAGACCACACTTCTCAATGAGACGTGTGTCCAAGAATTGGTAGCTGTGTTTCACAACTACAATGGCCACCAAGGCTAAACCATTTTTTTTAATGGTTACATACAGGGGAGAGACCCTCAATAAGGGTGATTATCACAATCAGCTGAAACACATAAAATATCTTTAAATCCATGTGTTCCTAATTGTTTTTTTAATCCCTACTTGATCACCGCCGGAAGACCAACTTAATCAGAAAACTGTTACAGGGACAAGGCAAGCATATATCCTGCCTTTCCTCTATAAAACTGCACCACTTGGGGCTTCCCTGGTGGCGCAGTGGTTGAGCGTCTGCCTGCCAATGCAGGGGACACGGGTTCGAGCCCTGGTCTGGGAAGATCCCACATGCCACGGAGCAGCTGGGCCCGTGAGCCACAACTACTGAGCCTGCGCGTCTGGAGCCTGTGCTCCGCAACAAGAGAGGCCCCGATAGTGAGAGGCCTGCGCACCGTGATGAAGAGTGGCCCCCGCTTGCCACAACTAGAGAAAGCTCTCGCACAGAAATGAAGACCTAACACAGCCATAAATAAATAAATAAATAAATTTAAAAAACAAAAAAACAAAAAAAACTGCACCACCAGGTAGCCAAACACTGGGGAGGGCAACTTTCTCTCCGAGAAACATTTCAGCTAACAAATGAGGCAGGAATGGTAGAATTAGGATGTCACCAGTTTGCAACCACTAATAAAGTAGTGAATCCAGGCGCTGAGAATCAGCTGCTAACACAGCAGAGACGGTAGGACGCCACGCCTCCCACTGGGGGAATACAGCTTCCCCAACAAGTAAGTTACAAGGAAGAAAACAGGGGCTGAGCCTTTAGATGAAAGATACTTGGGAGCTACATCAGGCAGTGTGACGTGGGGACCTTATTCAGATCCTGATTCAAACCATATTTTGTTCATTTTGACATTTAGGAGACAATTGTAAACTTAGACCGGATATTTGCTGATATTAAGGAATGGTTGTTACATATGAAGTTCTAAACAATGATATTGTCTTTTAAGTCATAACCTTTCAGAAATACACTCTGAAATATTTGTGGATGAAACTACACAATGTCTGGGATGAACAGGACGACTGTCCCAACAATTTGGGAGGGAAAAAGTGGCGAGGGCAGAGATGAGACCAGACTGGTGTGTGCTGATCACCGTTGAAACAGGGTGCTGGGTGCCTGAAGGCTCATTACTCAACCTAATGTTGTATACGTTTGACCCTTTCATAATAAAAGCGTTATGTATGTAAATTTTTGCACAATAAAAACTTATATATAGAAAAAAAGGCTGGAAGGATATAAATCAAAATACTAGCTGTACCCCTTAAACTCACACAATGTTCTATGTCAATTGTATCTCAGTGAAAATGAATTCTAAAAAATGCTAGCCATAAATACTTCTGGCAGATGGGATTATAGATAAATTTTCTTTTTAAATTGCTCAATATCTTCTAAAATTTCTACAATGAACACATAGCACTTTAAAAATCTGGTAAAGAAAGATTAAACCAAACTGGCTCCCTCTCCCCGGGGCTCTGCAGGCGGGTGGGCCCCTTGGCAAGACCCAGCCAGGAAGCCATTTGGCTGCCAAAGCCGTGGCCTTACAGGCAAATGTGGTTCCCTCCGCCCCACTTCTCTTCTGGGAATCGTGCCCGGGGAAAGCATCTAAACCCGAAACGCCAGCCGACCTGCCTGCTCGAGGGTGTCCACGTCGGCGCAGTTACTGGGGTGAAAGCTCGGCGTTGGGGGCCACATCCCGCGACAGGGGTCGTGTCGGCGAAGCACGGACATCATGGCGATGGACCGCTGGGCTGCCACCAAAACGGAAGTTGGTGGACTTAACGCTGGGTGCACCGAGGATGCACGTCTGTACGTCTGTCAGGAGTCCAGTTTTGCAAACATACGTGGAAAATGAGCAGAGCCCTTATCAGCTTCATGGGACATGCCGTGAGTATGAAGCCTGTTAAGATGCCCTGACCCTGGCCCCTCATGGGGAATCGGCTTTCCCTGAGATCCTCCAGAAGCCCTCAAACCCAGCCTGCTCTGGCCTGTGTCTCTCACGTCCCCGGGTCAGCTTTGTCTTTTGCAACTCTCCCCACTGCCCGCGGACAAGCCCCGCCCAGGCTGCAGTGGGGCACACTTCCACCCAAGAGTGGACGCTGGTGGGTTACACAGGGAAGGGCCCCTCCCACAGGCCACTCCTCCTGGCCCCTTCCTGTCTCTGCCTGCCCAGCCCCAGCTGCACCGCACAAGCCCTAACCTCCCCTGCACCCACGGGCCCTCCCGAACAGGAGCCCCTTTACTGCCACAGAAACCTAAGCGTATTTCCTTAAACAGAGACCATTATCTCTGAAGGAAGAATTTTGTTCCAGCTTTAGAGTAATATTCTGTCCTCCTTACGTGTGCTGAGAATAAACAGACTTCCCCCATTTCTATCCCCCTCTTCCCAGGCCATAGAGCCCCTGAAGCTTAGGTGGGTGCTGGGCTGCCTGTATGGACTACAGTTCCCAGCCTCCCTTGCAGCGTGGTGACCATGTGACTGAAACAGGATGTGAGCCAATGATGCGTGTGCCTTTCAAGGGAAGGGATGTGCCACCTCTCCACCTCTCCCGCCGTCCTGCCGCCCAGTACGTGGGCTGGTGCCGGGGACCATCTCGGGTCATGTGGATGAAGGCATCAAACACCCAGGACAGAAGGAACCTAGGCCCTGCTCCATGAAACGGCCCTTTTGCTACAGACCACTGACCCTCAAACTGTGACAGGAGAGAGAGATGATCGTCTATCTGGTTTAAACCGACATTAGCTTGGTTTTGTTGGTGTTTTTAATAAGCCGCCAAACCTCGATCCTAACCAGTAAACTCGCCTGATTAAAATGCCCCCAAGGCACCCAGTGCCAGCAGGCTGTCTAGTCAGATTCTCCCAGAAGCAGAACCTGAGGCAAGGATTCAGGTGCCCGAGCTTCAGGAAGGACGTTCTCCCAGCAGAATCCAGTATGGAGCAAGGGGAACAGGAGAGAGCAGCAGAAGCCCACCAAGGGTGCGCTTCTGTCCTGGCCATGGCCCGACCCCAGGGAGCTCTGCAGCGGTCATCACACCTCTGAGTTTGTGCTGCTCCGGGCAAGGCGCTGGGCTCTCCCGCTGCAGCAGCTGGGCTGGAGGTGCCCAGGGAGGCAGGTGTCAACCCCCAGGCGTGCCAGCTGTTCAGGGCAGTGCAGCTCCGGGGGCCTGAGGGCCACTCTCTGAAGCAGGTCTGAGGCGTGAGTGGCCAGCTGCCAGGCCCAGAACAGTGGGGGGGACCAGGTATGAGGTTCCCTTGCAGGCTCTGGCAAGGCGCCGACAGGGCTCCACACACAGAAGGAAGCCCCCCCAGACCTTTTGCGATGCCCATCCTGTCAGCCTCTCCACCCTCCTCACGCTGTGGCCCCAGACGAGGTAACGGCCCCACAGACACCTCCCTGGGACCCTCAGCCAAGAGTGCTGGCAGATGCCACGACACCGGGGATTTGGTTGCCCAGTAAGCCATGCTGGCGTTTGCCCTGAAAAGGCAACAAGTCCCAGCACAGAGAGAATCAGAGAGGTGCAGCGACTTGCCCATGGCCACACAGCTGAAGTGGAGGGACTGAGGTGGGTGGGCCAGGGGAGGGGCAGTGTAACAGAAAAGCCCTGAGAGAACCCGGGAGAAGTAGACCCCAGAGTCTGTGCAGAGCCAGGAGAGCTGATGGGGAGGGGGCAGCGCCGCGGGAGGATCCCTGTAATGACTGCAGGTGTCACTTACCGAGCACATCTACGGACTGAAAACCTGACCTCGGTTAGCGCCTGCGTCCCCACCCTCATTCGCAGAGGTGCTCCCTCTCAGGTAGCAGACACTGAGGAGGATTTAGGTGCGAGGAAATCCTGGGAAATGCCCACAGGAAAGCGAGACAAGGCGTGTTCTCAACACAGTTCCCCTGAGCGCCTGGAGCTGCATCCAGCTGGGGCAGCTGGGGGCCGTGCGGGCCCTAGAAAGCTCGGGGGCAGGCGCTGCGGCGGCGGCCGCGCCGGCACCGGCACCAAGGCGGGGTCTGCGAGGCGGGGCCGGGGCCTGTGGGCGGGGCCGGGCGGGGGCGGGGCCTGGCACCGGGGCGGCCCGGGGCGCGGCCGGGTAGCAGGGGCGGAGCCTGGGGCCGGGGCGGGGCCGACACTCCTGCACCAGCTGAGGCTCGTACTTTCTTCTTCACAGAGGCGAGGGGCTTCCTGTGGCCCCTCTGGCCCTGGGCACAAAAATCCTTCCACTCCTTCCAGCACTTTCTCCCTCTAAGTTCTAGAAATAGCAGGAATTCCCTGGCGGTCCAGTGGTTAGGACTCCGCGCTTTTACTGCCAAGGGCCCTGGTTCCATCCGTCGCCTGGGAACTAAGATGCCACAAGCCCAGCAGCCAATAAATGAATAAATAAAGCATGCCAATGTTTGAGACCTGTGTGCCTTCTTTATCTGAACAACTTCAAGAATTGAGTGACGTAGAGCTTTTCATTTGAACATTGGCATTTTATCTACTCACTTGATTAACCCACTCTGGGGGAGGAAGGTCACTGTCTTCAAACACCTGAGAGGGGAGGAGCAGCAAAGTGCCAGATCCCACCCGGATGGAGTCAGCCCTGGGGGACTGGACAGCCCCTCACTCCCCTGCCCTCCAGGCCAGGCTTGCTGGATTTGGATCCCAGGTCTTCCCCCTACCAGCTGTGTGATCTTGGACAGTTGCCTAGCTTCTCTGTGCTTTGGTTTCTCCATCTGTAAAATGGGAAAGGTAACAGAAGCCACCTCCTAGGGGTTCAATGCATAACTCCTGCAAAGAGCATGGGTTGGGGATGAGCCTGGCACAGAACGAGTGCTGGAAACATGCTGACCAACCTCTGGTTCAAGGCAGCAGATCCGGTGTGGGAAGCAGACTCGGACATGGACATGGCCACCTGTGTGACTGGGGCTGGATGGAGGCAAGCAGGGGGCTGGGGGGAACCCTGCAAAGGAGGTGACCAGTACCTGTGGAAGTGAGTTTTGAGGGATGAGTAGGAGTTCACCAGCAAAAAAGGGGGGTGTAGGGGATATGTGTGTTGGGGTGGGGTGGCTCTCCAGCACCCAAACCCCTTCTTAGCTGGGAGGGATCCTTCTGTGTACAGCCCCCAGTGGGCAGGGTCCTATTTCCCACTGCAGAAGCTGAAAGGGCCAGACTTTGGTCTGGTCAGGAGGCCACTCCTGCCTGGGACTTTGAAGCTTAATATCTGGGGCAATGGCGACACGGGAGTCCTGACCATATTGGCCTTGATGCCCAGGCCCCTGTAGCCCCCTTAGCCCCCGAAAGTTGTCTTGTCCGCTCTGTAAGCCCTGAGACTGAGCCAAGAAATGCCCCCCTTTACTTATGGCGGACAGAGTCGCTTTGTGTTGCTCGCAGCCAAGAACTCTGTAGGGAAATCCTGGCAGAAAGACCAGATAAGCAAGAAATGGAAGGGAGCGATTGCATGAGTGATCCTGGCCCCCAGGCCCTGCTCCCGAGCCCTGCCCTCCTCCCCCAAGCTTCCCTTATTGAGACCATCGCGATCACACGGGGGCAGGCTGGATGGGGGTCGGCCTCGCCGATCCATTTCACAACCAACAACGCTGAACCCTGAGAAAAGTGGTGACTTGCTGAAGGTCGCCCACAGAGGGTTAGATGCTGGCCAGGCTCTGCCCTTGTTCCAGTCAGGGGCTCCAGCACCCCGAGATGGGCAGGTCCGTCCCCACCTGCCACAGCAGGCTGAAATCCTACAGTCCCAAGGAAAGACCTTGAGACCAAGGTTTAAAAGGCAAGCCCATCTCGGCCACAGCCGTACATCCTAGGGGGACAAGGAGGAAGGAAGCTTTGTTTTAAAGGCAACTGTGAGGCGGAGAATGAATTTGGAGCCGTGGAATACAGTGACTGAAGCTCATGATTCACACTCTGGGCCTGGCCCAAGGGGTGGCCCAGGAACTGGAGGGACAGGTTCATGAACTGGGCACCTACCGTGTGCCAGCATCGTGATGGGCCTTGCGCGCTCCAGCATGTCGTGGAAGCCACCTGCTATCCTGTAAGGTCAGCATTAGTACCCTCAATGTGCAGAAGAGGACACTGAGTCTGAGAGACGCTATGATGTCTTCAGGGTCACACTGCCTGGGGTGACAGAGCCAGGCTCAGGGCTGTCTGACCAAAGAGCTGGGGGTGGGAGGCATGGAACAGGGCTTGGAAGGCAAAAAGACATGAGGACATTTCAGGAAGGTGATCCTCTCGTTATTGTTGTTCTTCACGTAAATCCAGTTGCATCTCTCCCCTGCCTAAAACGCTACCACGACTTCCCTTACCCCCTGAAAATAAAGTCCAGAGTCTTTGCCATGGCTCTGCGTGATCTGCCCCCCAGCCGATTCTCTTCGGTGGCACCACGTCCCCTCCCACCCCAGGGCCTTTACACAGGCTGTTCCTGATCTGCTCTCTCCACCCCTCACCTACATGATTCCCAGTCCTCCTGCCGCTGCCCCACCCGCTCACTGGGAGTCTTGTGAGGCTGTGGGCCGCCCCCCAAGACAAGCACCCAGTAAGGGCTCCCCCCACCTCGTGTGTCTCCTTTTCACCCCACTGAGCACAGATTATAATCCTCTGAGCCGTGCATTTTCAAGGGAGGCAAAATTTGGTTCTCGGGGGACTGAAAAAATAGATGTTACAATTATTTGTGGCCCCACATGACAAAATCTCATTCATTAGTATTGTATCTCTCATTAGGGAGAAATTAAATAATTTACTTAATTAAATTGAGTTACTCAATTGTAATCAAGTTTAATTAAATGATTTAATTTAATAAGTCAATGTTTCTCCTTAGGGAATGATAATGGGAAAAAAAAGTGGGAAACGTTGCTGTAAGCATTTATGAGTTTGCTTATGCTCTGTCTGATGCCCTCTGAGCTCAAGGAGGGTAGGCCAGGTCTGTCTAGGTCCTGCTATAGCTCCAGTTCTAGAACGCTGCTGGCACACAGTAGGTGCTCAGGTAACACCTTCCATGTGCCAAGCCCTGCAGAGAATAATCCAGACAAGGCTCTGCCGTAGAAAGGTGGTGCCGGGCCTCCCCTCCCTGGATTCCGTGGGCAACAGGGGGCCATGGAGGGTTCGGGAGCCAGGAAAGGAGAACTTCTTGGGCTGGTGCATCCCCAACCAGAGCTGGCAGCTGCTGCTGCCTCCCAAGCCTCTCCCCACCCAAGTCCCACCACCAGGCCAGCCCAGGACAGAAATAGAGCAGCCCACGTCTTCTGCAAGGCTGGAGCGGGTGGATGCAGCTAAACGCAGCTCGGCAGGTGGCTCACTCAGGGTGGGAGTTGGGGGTAGGGCAGGCCTCCTGGGTTACTGGCGCACTGTCTGGTGGGGCTCAGGCAAGCCTGGACCCTCACAGAGGCTTTGTGGCCTCCAGGAGAGCCTGACTGCCCTGGGCCTGAGGATGAACGAGCTACACTAAAAATAGCACAGCTGATGTATATATAGACCCTCCCACCTGGTTTCCAAAAGGATTCAAAACGGCTTTCACAAGAGGCAAAGAAATGAACATTTAGAGCGTGCCAGAGTTTACACATGAGGCTCCCACGTCACAAGCCTCGGGGAGTAGAACCAGGACAAGAAGAATCTCAGATCCCTCCAAGAAGCACGTCTGAATGAGAATGAGCTCCCCATCAGAGGAGGTGTGCAAGCAGAGGCCTCAGCCCCTGGCGGGGGTGTGAGTGGGGAGGGATCCCTGCAACGGATAGAGGCTTGGCCAGATGCTAAGTCCCTGCTGGGAGAGAAGATGGCACCAGCCCCGCTTTCTCAGCCACCGCCCCTGCCCACAAAGCAGTCAGGGATGCCGCCGGAGGTAGGGCTGGTGATAGGAGCCAGGTGCTGGCCCCTTCCCCTTTTCCTGAGCCAGAGTTATCCTGACAGACTTGAAAACTGGAGCAAGGGTGGGGGGATGGGTGGGTAAGCCTTAGGGCTCCCGGGACTGCTGTGCTGACATCCGCAGTGACGCAGGCAGCCCTGCCTCAGACCCCGACGTGGTCCCAGCTTTGGTGCTGCTCGCCGTGTGGTGTGGTCTCGAGCTCATCGCTTCCCTTCTCTGACGCACAGCGTCCCCGTTCAGTACAACCAGGGGGTTGCCTGGGTCCTAGAGAGCCCTCCTGGGACCCACAGCCCCAAATAAGTAGAACTGCAGTGCCCACCCCCACCCCCAGCCCAAGGCTTCGCACAGATCTGGCAGGGCCCTGCTCCCTGGGCCCCACTGCATTGGTTCTGGGATCGTTCTTGGGGCCGGAGGGCACCTGCCCTGCACTTGCCCTGTTTCCTCTGTCATTGCCTGACCCTCGTCCATGCCAGGCTCTGAGCAAGACAGACCATCTCAGCCCTAGAGGAGCTCCCAGTCTAGTGAGGGAGCTGCCCAGCAGACAAGAGTGTGAATAAATAGGTTGAGGAAAATACAGCAGGGCAAAGGGACAGAGAGAGACAGGGTGGTCAGGGAGGCCTCACTGAGGAGATGGCATCTCTGAGGGGGTGAGCAGAGGTGTCCCGAGCCAGCCAGGAGGATGTCTTGGGGGAGAGCGTTCTGGGCAGCAGAGGACAGCTAGTGCAAAGGACCCGAGGCAGGTGAGCACGGCACGGCTGCAGCGCAGGGAGCAAGGGAGAGTGTGGGCAGGGGAGGGGGGTGGGGTGGGAGGGCTGGCTGCTGGGGGCCATGGGGAGGCTTGGACAGAGGGAGGCGGGAGCCACAGCAGGGCTCTGAGGAGAGGGGAGGCCGAGCTGTTGTCTAACAAGCAAAGCTGCCTTTCCTGGCCTCTAGAGGGGAGTTCGCCAAATTCTCCCTCAGAGGCCACCTCCTGCTCCCAACCAGGCCCAGATGCTGTATTTTTAAAGCTGGCGGTTGAGGAGGCTCTCCTGGCTGTAACTGAAACAGAAAGTCCAGGAACCTCCACCATCAGTCTGTCAGTCCAGAGAGACTCATTCACCCCAGGTCTGGGATAGGCCCCTGCCTGCCCATCTGGTCCCTGTGCCCATGACCGCCACCCCACAGCCTAGGGACAGGGAAGGGGGCCCTGCCACTTGGGGCAATCACGGGCTGAATAAACTGTCAAGGGCCTGGGCACCGGCATGTGCTTTGTAAATGTCAGTGACCTGCACACTGGCTTCTCCCACTTGGATGCCTGGACACCCTGTGTAAAAGCTGAAGCGTCCCCTAAATAGTACCTGAACCTGTAAACAACCGTGTTTGCACTAATGCCAAGAGGAACTCTACAAACGCTAACGTTCTAATATGGCCAGGGCTTGGCAAACTGGGAACCACTTGCTGAGCTATAAAGCGCCTCATAATCCTGCGGAGGCCCTGTGCACGATAAATTACCTTGTAAGCTGTGTTTTGTAAACAGCTCTGGGCTTTGTAAACCGCAAAGTCCTTTGGACACTGCAGATGACTTGCCAGCTGTAGAGCGCTGTGCGCCCAGGAGAACGTGAGTCAGGAGTCGCCCTCCCTCGGCCCCGGGCTCCCCTCCGGGCCTCCACGCTGAGGACGGACGCGCGCGGGCCGCCGCCTGGGCTCCGGTCCGGGGCGCAGAGCTGGGCGACAAGAGTGCCCCCGACCCCTTCCCCGCAGCCCAGACACCGCCCTCCCCAGGCCCAAGCGCGGGTGGGGCTGGGGGCGGGCGCTCCGGGGCCGCGGGGTCGAAGCCCGGGCTCTGCCGCCTCCTGGTGGCCGCGGAGGGAGGAGGGACCGGGGCCGCGGCCGGGACTTGGGTCGGCTGGTCCTGCGCGCGCGCGCGGAGGACACGGGTGCGTGCGTGCGTGCGTTCGTGGGCGTGTGTGTGTGAGGCCGTGTGTGCACACGGAGCCACACTCGCACGCAGGGCGATCCGCCCACGCACACATCCACGCACGCACCTTCAGGACTCACGCCCTCGTCCTTTCGTGTGTTCACTCACTAGTGTTTTCATTGAACACAGGCTGAGCGCTCCCCGGGTGCGGGCACTGAGCACACGATGGTGGCGGGTCCGATCGGCCCAGATAACTCAGAGAGAGGTTAGTACACCGATGGGACCAGGTGCCGGGCCTCCCTGGGGAAGTGACAGGGGAGACAGGAACCAGTGAGCAGGGGGCCACAAGGAGATGGGGAGGAGCGTTCCACACAGAGGCCACAATCAGTGCAAAGGCCCCGAGGTGAGAACAGCCTTCACATGGGAAGGAGGTTGGGGCTGTTAAGTGCTGTGCCAGGGAGGGTTCTAGGCAGAGGCTGTCTGTCCCAGACTGAGGCTACCTGGGGACGAGAATCGGACTCTGCCTCTGGCTGAACTGAGGCTGGGAGGACTCGTGGACGAGGCAGAGGGGAGATGGACCCCAGAGGGATCCGTGTCTCCTTGTGGGAACACACCCATTTCCCTTGGAGGACTAGCAAGGCTAGTCCTCAGACCTTGGGATGTAGGGAGGCTGACTCTTCCTGTGTTGGGTCCTTTTAGCCTGAGATGGGCTTGGGGATGAGCATATGACGCTTCCTAGCTGAGAAGAGCCAGCCCTGGGACTTCAGTGGGAGCTCTGGGCCCCTCTGCTAAGCTGGTGGGAGCCACTGAGTCCTGACATGGCCCCATGTGGGGAGTGTGTAACTGAGACAGAGAAAACAGCTAAGGCAGACTTAAGTTCCACAGGATATTAACCTGGCTCCTGGATCCCACTATGCCTGAAGCCAGACACAGTTCTGCTTACATGAGCAATTAAATCCCCTTCTGCTTCAGTCTGATGGAAGAGGGCTTCTACCCGACTCTGCCCCAGCCCAGGCCCCAAGGATGACAGAGCCAGACCGGATTCTGCCACGGATGCCTTCCTCCAGCTGCCCCACTCCCTCCGTAGGGGCTACTACCTGTCCCCAAGCCTGTTTCTCCATCTCACAAGCCATGTGGCTTCGGGCAAGTGACTTCAGCTCTCTGGGCCTGTTTTCTCACCTGTGAGCTGGGAATAATGACATTACCCCTCAGTGAGGTGACGGCCCAGGCCCAGGTGCTGCACCTGGCGATGAACTCGTCAGTGCCCGGGGGACAGGTGGCCCCTCAGGGGACTGGGCTTGTGTTGCCGCTCTGTCCAGTGTTCAGCAAGGGCCTGGCAGCTCGTCACGGCCCTTGGGGGCAGCCTCGTGTCCTCACGCGTGGAAGTGCAGGGTCCCGGCAGGTGAGAGGCCCCCACTCCCCTGATCACGCTGCCGTGTCCCTGTCCCGGGGGCAAGGGGTCCCCCCTCCAGGGCCACCAGCCGTCACTGAGCAGGAGGAGGGCTCGCCGCTATGACACACAGTCTCACACGACCTTTTGTCCCACTTTTTTTTTTTTAAATTAAAACAGCAATCAGGCAACTGCCCCAACCAATCAGGGACAGGACCCTGGACGGGCAGTCCTTTCTTCAAAAAAATATATTTTCTTTTTTTTTTTTAAAACAATACCAAAAGCAAATCCACAGCCCGTCGAGCCGGTCCCCAAGGAGAGTGAGCTGGATGGCTCCCCTAGCACCTCTCTGAGCAGAGACCTTGGGCCCATCCCCCTAGACCCCAGCCTGAGCAGAGAGGGCAGGTCTTAGCCTGCTGGTCCCCTAGCAGGTGACAGAAAAGTGATCGGCTCCAAACCATGCAAGAAAAACCAGCCAAACCCACAAAGCGAAAGAAAAAAATCAAGAGGATAAATTAAAAAAATAAAAGTGAAACAACACCCCTAGAGGCGGCAGGCAGGGGCGAGGTGGCCCCGGTGCCCTTAGAGCCCTGTCTGCCAGTGCTGGGGTGAAGGCCTCGGTGGCTCTGGCATCTGCCTCGTGGGGGCTCCAGGGGATTCACATGGCTCATCCCCCTACTGGGTCCCCCTACCGATGCCGGGACAGAGGTGTGGCCAGCCTGGGCCAAGTGTGCAAAGTCCATTCAGTCGAGAGATAAAAAAATATACAACTTGGGTGGCATCCAGGGCCGGGCCAAGGCAGCGGCCTGTACAAGGCACCACTGCCTTCTCTGTGAGGGGCGTCTGGCCCCTCCAAGTCCAGAGTCTCAGAGTCCTTGGAGCAGCAGGGGCAGAGGCACTGCAGGGCCCCGATGGTCTGGTTCTTTGGCACTTGGGACCAACAGCCTGTCAGGCAGGAGCAGCCCCCCGGATTTCTCCCGGGTGCCCAAGGCCAGGTTGGCAGTAGCTTATGGGTGTGGGCAAGCACTGCCGCAGCAGAGGGCTGCGGGGCGCCGCGGGGCCAGAGTGGGTCCAAGGCCCCGCCGCCTACGAGTCCTCTCCCAGGATCTCCTTCACAAAGGCAGCGATGTCGGTCTTCTTGGTTTTGTGCGAGGTGAAGAAAGGGTGTTCCTGATGGGGACAGAAGGCAGTCACCTTGGAGGGGGCGAGGTGGAGGTGCCCCCACATGCTCCTCCTGCCCAGCAAACTCCTAGTCATCCTTCCAGGACCTCTGCCCCCCAGAAGCCCTCCTGTTAGAGGCAGCGTTCGTGGCCTCCTCCTCAGCCCTCCCGCAGCCGCCCTCAACTCACTCTTCCCCGTGCATGCTAGGCCTCTGTCCCTCAGAGGGTAAATCCTTATTCACCCTTCTAGGCCCAGTTCCCCTGCAAAGCCTTCCCTGATGCCTCCAAAGAAAATGGTCCACCTGCCCCCCATTGACCTTTGCCTCCCTCCCCAGGGCCTGGCATGGAGCGGGGAGGAGGGAGCCAGGGTACATGTGAGTGAATGAGTGACGGAGTTCCTAGGAGTGAATGCACAGGCAAGCCAGAGGAGCTGCCCACCGCGCTGCGCACAGGTGCAGCCCTCTCCCAGAGAGTCCCGCCCACACTCACCATCAGCTCCAGGTAGCTCATGCGTTCCGCAGGGTTCTTTCTCAGGCTAGGACAGAACAGGGCAGGCTGAGGGCAGGCTGGAGCCATACTGGCAGGGAAGAAGTGAGTCCAGCCCATCCAGGCCAGCCAAGCCAGTCTGGGTTCAGCCCTGCCCGGGAAGCAAGGGGACACACATGCTCCTCGGGCTCAGGGAAGAAGGGGCTGGACTGTTCTGGGGGGCTTCCAAGGGCGGAGTGGGATCCATGGTGCAAACTACAGAGATTTGGACCAAGTTTCTTTGCCTCTTGGGGTGTCAGCTTTCTTGTCTCTATAGTGATCTAGGGAATTTGCAATGATCCCGATACCAAAATGCTACCATTAACAATCACATACTTGGTATCCTTAATCGGGATACCCCTACCACGGGTCTTGGGAGAAAATGACTCTGTCTGCCAGGCTCACTTGTCTCCAGTCTTTCTTATTTTCCAATAAAAGAAATAAAGGCTACGAATTTTCCTCTGCATATCTCTTTGGCCACAACACATAGATGTTGACATGTTATATTCTCATTGTCTTCACTTCTGACTAGTTCATAATTTTATTGTTTAAATCTCTCTCATAACCCAAGAGTGCATTAGAAGAATTTACTTTTAATTTGCATGTAGCTTTTTTCTCTTCAGTTATGGATTTCCTGTTCCAGCTAATTACAGTCAGAGAACGTGGCCTATATGGCTTTGCCTTCTGCCTCTTCCCCTATTTCCTTTGTAATCTCAAACATAATTAATTTTTATAAGGATCCTGTGGGCATTCTTTAATTTGATACGAAGTTCTAAACATCAGTGAAAGCAAATTTGTTATGCATTAAAATCCTCCATATGCTTTTTGTTTTCTTTTTCCATCTTCAGGATCTGTCCATTTCTAGAGGGACTATATTAAAATCTCCCCACTAGGACCATAGTTTGTCAAATTTTCCTTGTACTCAAACTATTTCTGCCTTACTTATTTTGATGCTATGTTGTTTGGGGGTTATTTGCTAAAGGAGGAGGAGACCAGGCCCAGGGAGGAGCTGGGATCTGGCCAGGACAGGGAGGGGTACTGACTGGGCTTGGGGAGGCCCAGAGGTCCGGGCAGGGCTGAGACTCACCACTGTGCAGTGAAGTCCACAAACTCGGGGGAGAAGCGGTCGGCTGGGAGCTGCGGGGACGGCTCCTCCACCACCTGCTTCAGCTGCTGGAACGGGGTCCCCCAGGACTCATAAGGAAACCGCAGGATGGCCATCTCGATCTGCAGTGGAAACAGCGGCACTGGGTCAGATGCACCCACACTCTGCACGTGGAAGCAGGGCCTTCACAGACCCTGCCTGTCCTGGTCCAGCACCCAGAGCTGGACTGTGAGGCAGGTCAAGGGGCTGATAGGTGACATCATACCAAAGATGAAAGCCAAGGGGACACCAGTAGTTAGTTCTTCTGACCCAACCAGCAGCTATGGCTCATAGCTCAGCAAATCCAACCCTGAGTTTTGACTGGCTTAGCTATCATCAGGTTTTCAAACAATCTGAATTCAGAAGATTGTACATGAAAACCCAGGTTTCAGCTAATCTGGAAAAATCAGAGGAGCTGGCAACCTGGGGATGCTTTCCCACAGGCCGCCGCCAGCAAAGGAACTCGGATAGGCAACCAGTTTCCCTTTCCTTTGCCACAGGCCACTCCCCACTCCCTAACGTCTCAACAATGACTTAAGCGTCTGCTGCCATTTATTTGGGCTGTTGTTATTACTGAAAGGGCAAACAGGAAATGAAATGACTCTCATGTGTTTGCAGAAGGAATGTTAGACTGTGAGGTCCGCCTTTGACCGTGAGTTTCATCTCCTGGACTGTGCAACAATCCACCAGACTCCACTAGGAAATGAAGTTTACAGGCCCTTCCTCCTCCACAGAGCCCCCACTGCCCAGCCATCAATACCTGTAAGGCCCATCTCCAATGCCTCCCCCTCCGGGAAGCCTTCCGGCTCTGACCTCATCACTGTGTCTCCCTGACTCCCTGGACACAAGGCTACCATGGCCTCATCTCTCCTACTAGACCCGGACCTCCCTGTGCCCTGGGTGCCTCACTTGCAGTTGGCAGGAGTCATCTCTGGGAAAGACTGACAGTTCGGGACTTCCCTGGTGGTGCAGTGGTTAGGAATCCGCCTGCCAATGCAGGGGACACGAATTCGAGCCCTGGTCCAGGAAGATCCCACATGCCGCAGAGCAACTAAGCCCATGCGCCACAACTACTGAGCCGGCGCTCTAGAGCCCGCGAGCCACAACTACTGAGCCCATGCGCCACAACTACTGAAACCTGCGCACCTAGAGCCCGTGCTCTGCAACGAGAGAAGCCGCCACAATGAGAAGCCCGCACACCGAAACGAAAATAGCCCCCGCTCACCGCAACTAGAGAAAGCCCACACAGAGCAACGAAGACCCAATGCAGCCGTTAATTAATTAATTAATTAATTAATTTTTAAAAAAAGACTGGCAGCTCACAGCAAACTCTGGGTTCCGATTTTGACTGCTGAGATGAAAACACAAATCAGGTCCACCCAGGCCCCTTTCCCTGATAAGTGATCACCGTAATGAATAGAAGAGACCTCAGCTCAAGCAAACGCTTCTTGTTGGTGGTGACTGGCACCCAAACAGATCGCTAGTCATTGTGCTAAGAAAGCACCTTCCCGTTAGGCTAAAGGCCCCTTTCCAGCCAAGACACAAATGCATCACAAGACACAAATGCAAGACTCCAGGCCACAGATGGAGGTGGCACAGTGCGGTGGGTGTGGGTGTGACCCTGGATTTTCATAGGACAAAGTCAGCCTGCTTTTTTTCCTAGAGTTTCCAATGACTCCGACACACAGAAGTGAGGACCCTGCCTGGGCTGCAGAGAAGGACCACCAGAGTTTACAAGTAGGAAAACAGAGAAGTGTCCAAACCCTGGACCTCGTAATTCCTTTCCTGGTAATTTTTTCTAAAGAGCTCAAAAAAAGAAAAATACAAACAGCCTCTGGGCACAGAGATGCACAGTACGATGTTATCTGTGATAGTAAACGTCGACCGTCCAGCGCCAGGGCTGAGTCTCACTGCGATCGTGAGGGCCACGTGTACAAGGAACTCACCTAATTTGGGGTTGACTGTGATTTCTCGACAAGCACCATGAGCGCTGGGTAAAGTCCAATGGACGAGTCATCAGAGACGTCGAGAACTATGTAAAGCTGCCCCTCACCCCACGGCGGGCATAAGGCACCTGCAGATGCTCCCCTTAAGACACCGCAATTTTTGATGATACAGTCTCTCCTCAGTTTGTGAAGCCAACCAACATTTCTGTCCAAGGCTAAACTATTTCACAGGCCCCGGAAGCTCGAGGACCTGGTACAGCCCCTCCCAAATAGCAAGGGAGCCCCAGGCAGTACCATGGTGATGCCGAGGCTCCAGACGTCGGACTTGACATTGTAGCCTTTCTGGTTCAGCTCCGGGTTGATCCTCTCAGGCTGTAAGAGGGACCAGAGCAGGGTCGCCCAGGCATCCTCAGCTGGGTCTGGCCTCCCCAACCCCAAACAGAGGGACCAGGGCTCACCCATCCCACCTCCCCCGGGGCAAATGAGGAAGCTGAGGGCCAGGGTCTCAAGGTGGAGGCCCGAGTCTTGCCACGCAGCTGCCCTGCCTGGGGGTCCCACCTTCGGGACACTGGGGGAGGGGTGGGACCCCGCAGGCCCCACCAGCCACCTCCCTGAGGTGAGACTTATTACCCAAATGGGCACCACGGGGCCAGTCAGAAAGGGGTGGAGAGGGCCGGGCAGCAGAGCCCTCTGCCCGCAACGGCAGGGAATTCGGGGTCTGGGGAGGCCTCATCCCTGATGGACACAGGACACGGCCGGGGTGGCCAAGCCCGGCTGTTTTCTCCTGGGGTGGCCCAGGAGCCACTCACAGCCATGTAGGGCTTGCAGCCGGCATCCATCGTCTTGGCCACGGAATCCACCAGGTAGCCACTGATCCCAAAGTCGCACATCTTCACGTGGCCCTCCTTGTTGATGAGGACGTTGGACGGCTTCACGTCTGCCAGGGGCAGGACACGCCTTTCAGCTCCTGGTTGTGGGGCCCCCACTGCCCAGGTCAGAGCTGGTGGCCACACAGCCAGGAGCCCCGGGCTCCAGCCACAGGTAGGGGAGGAAGTCAGGGCTCTGGGGCTTCGCCCGGGACCATGTCTCTGCAGCCAACCAGCTGGGACTGGGCCGCCACTTCCCAGCACAACCTCTAGCTCTGCGGCCCACCCAGGCTCCAGGGGGACACATCATTGACAGTGTGGGCACTGGAAACCACCCCGTGTCCACCCAGAGGGGTTGGCAGATTTGCCCAGGAAGCGCAGGGCAGCAGCTAAGACACAGGAGATGGGTCTGCGGGAGAACCCAGAGCCCCAGGACTCGAGGTGGATGTGGAATGGGCTGGAGGGCACAGCAGGGACCGTCCAGCGAGCACACACACAGGACACACACGCATCTCTCCCGCCTTCTATGGGGACTTCTGTGTGGATACAGATGCACAGAAAAAGGACCGAAGGTTCCGTGACAACCTGCCCCTGAGTGGTCAAGGGGGCTTAGCCTAATGAACTTGGTCTGGAAAAGCAGAGCACCCAGAACACAGACGAAGAGGCAGGACGTACACTGCCTGGGTGAGTCTCAGAATCATCGGGCCAAGCGGGAGGCTGAGACCAAGCAAAACCAACCCACTGCGGGAAAATCAGAGGAGTGTGGCTCCAGGGCGTGGGGGGCAGGGGGCGGGGGCGGGACTGAGCAGGACGGGCTGAGACCGTGCTGGGAGGGAGCGGGAGGCTGGAAACACCTTCACCTCGATGGGCGGGGCTTACACAGCGTAAACAACGATCACATCCACGCAGTGGTACACACACCCCCTGCGTGTCTTGCAACACATAAACAACACATCAGAACAAGATGGCTCAGCCTCCCCAGGACAACGGTCCACCCCATCCGTGCTCTCAGCACCAGCGAACGGAACTGGGACTGGGTCTTGGGGCTGAGGAGCATGGCTGGGAGGAGTGCACAGTGGGCCGGACCGGCCAACAGGCTCAGCTCCTGACCCAACAGGCACGTCAGAGCCGGCTGCCTCTGAGCCCCGGTGGTGCGGGCCCAGCAGGCCTGGGCAAGAGCGCGTGTGCGGGCAGCCAGGCCCCTTCCCGCCGGCCGGCCTGGGCACTGACCTCTGTGGATCACGGACAGCTTGCTGTGCAGGTGCTCCAGGGCCCTCACAATCTGGCATTTGGAACAGGAAGAGGGGGGAAGAGACCGGATGGCTGTGATTCCCGGTTGCATCAACAATGACAGAGCTGCAAGACACCCCACCCAGGGCCATCCGTCGCCCTCTCCCAGGTACACACCCAACCCTTCACTACCCTAGGCTCCTGCCCACATCCCAGCCTTTGCTGTGGGGTCCCAGCAACCTTGGTGCAGACGCACTCGGTTCCTGCATTGCTCTGAGTGGGCAAGGGTCTCAGGTGATATGCCCAGGACCCTGCAGAGTCCCAGACTTATGAGCCCCCAGGGTGCTGTCCCTTCCCCCTGCCAGGCTCCTGGTAGAACCCAGCCCTCTGCAGCCTCCCTGCTTCCTCTCCCTCCCTCAGCAGTCAGTGGGCTACATGCTCGGAGCCATTCCCCACAGGAATGACCCCCAAAGATCCTGATTCAACGCCAGGGGGGATGTTCACACGTTCGCAGGTGCGGTCAGGAGGAAGGACCGCTGGTTCGCTGACTCCATTTCCCTTTCTGCTTTGTCTGCTGGGGTGCTCCAGCCCAGGGCTGCCGCCCTGCCCTAGACACATGCAAGCTCAGGAGGCAAGCACGGATGCGAACCCCTCCCCCGACACTGTGCCTCCGTGAGCTGCCCCAGAGCGTCCTCGGCATGCGGGAGCTGTAAACACTAAGTCCTCTTTCGTGGCCTAGAAGCTCAGGAGCTGCACAGAAAGGCCCAGAGGGCCTGGCTCTGCGGAATTTGCGCGGCCCCAGGAGCCCCGGTCTCCTCAGCAGGGAGGCTCTGGTCCAGGGTGGCGGCAGCTGGGCTCCGAGGGGCAGCTGCCCAGGTTCAGGGCCACAGCTGGGGGCCACACTGGGAGCCCGACTCTGCCCACGACAACACCATCGGGACCCCCACCCCAGCAGGGCCTGAGCCACTTACAGATACAGCGATTTCCCCGAGAATGTCCTCCGGGATCGTCATGTCCTTGTCCAGCACCTTCCGGTAGAACTTGTCCAGGGATGTGTCCATGAGCTCCATGCAGATCCACACGTCTCCCTGCACGTGGGCATCCGGAACTCAGCCATGCCCGCCCAGGACTGCCCGGCCCGGCGTCCTCCCGTGCCCACCTCCCCGGAGCCGGCCGGCGCCCCCGACACACCTCCACCCCTCAGCCTTTGCGGATGCCCCGACCTCCCAGCTCCTCCCCCTTCCCCCGAGGCGTGCCCACTCTGCTGGGCCCACACGGCAGCCTCCCCCCGCTGTCACCTCTGCTCTCCCCTATCTGACCCCTAATTCCACGGCAGGTTCCAAAGAGAAGTGACTGAGTCCCTCCAGTGGGGGCTTCTGGGACTCGCCTGTGCCAGCTCAGCTCCATGCCCCAGCCCTGCAGACCCCTCCTGCTTCAGCCCCATACCCCCGCCCCCCGCCACCGCCATCCCGTGGCTCATCCCAGCTCTGAACCTGGCAGACGGGGCCTTCCTCCACCAGGCCCCCACCGCCCGCCCCTACCCAAGACAGCCTTCCGAGAAGGCCGGGTGCAGCACCCCCTGGGGTACCCCCAAGCCCCTGGGCCCCTGCCAGCTCTGACCCGGCCTGTGGTGAGGCTGGCGTGTCTCCCCTGCCACGGCCTGGGCCTGGCTGAGCCCCCAGCCCCGGGCCCGCCCCCCGAGGGCCCACCTCTCTGAAGAGGGCCCCGTAGAAGGTGACGGTGTAGAAGCAGTCGACCGTGCGCATGTTCACGTCCAAGTCCATGAGCAGGCGTTTCTGCTCCTGCGAGTTCACGGTGGCCCGGATGCGCTGCGGGGCGAGGGCTGCGGTCAGGGGCTGGGAGGCAGGGCCGCGGCCCCCGGCGCCCCCGGCCGCGACAGCCCTGGGCTGGGGGCGCCGCTCACCTTCACGGCCATGATGGTGCCGCTCTGGGCGTGCCGCACCTTCTCCACCACCCCGTAGGCGCCTCGGCCCAGCTCCGAGATGGCGACCAGGTCATCCGCCTCCACCTCAAAGTTCTCGGGGGACACAAAAGAGAGAGGGTTCACGGGGGCTAAGTCAGGCGCCAGTGGAGACGCTGGGGCAGCAGAAAGAGAGGACCGCCAGCCGGTCAGACCTGTGCTCAAATCTTGCCCCAACCACTTCTGCTGTGTGCCCTGGGGCAACTCACTTAACCTCTCTGAGCCTCCCCTCACCTTCTATAGAGCAGGCACAGCACCTACTTCCAAGGGCTGCTGCGAGGTGTCAGCAGGCCGGTCTGGGAAGTGCTCCCAGCGGCGTGGGGCCCTTGAGAGATGCTCCTTCCCTCCCGCCCCGCCCCACTCAGGTGGCCAGACTGAATCACTCACTCGGCACCTACTGCGCACAAGTCCCTGTTTCAGGCACCGGGGACACGGAGAGGACAACGGAAAGGCCTCGCCTCACAGGGAGCAGCCAAAAAAGGGAGCGCGCAGGGGGACGAACAGGGCACCCTCGGCGTGTCCTGTGGTCGACACACGGTCCCCGAGCCGGGCTTCCCAAGCCATCAGGAAGCGCGAGTGAAATGCAGGCCCCCGGGCACTGGCCCTGAGGGCAGGGCCAGGGATCTGCGAGCTCAGCACCACTCCTCTGAGGCCGGGGAGCTGCACGCCGGCTCCGGCTCACCAGGGCACCAGGAGGCAACCACCACCTCTGCCCCCGACGGGCCACTGGTCAGCAGCGGGGAGCCAGCGCTCCGCCCCAGCCCAGCTCCGTCCACCACCCACAGCCACCTCCCAGGGCCCGACGACACCTACCCTGTCCCCGATGGTGATGAAGGCCCGGGAGTCCAGGTTCCGGGGGGGCCTGCAGGGAGGAGCGGGGCCGTGAGCCCGGGGGGGCACGCCCTCCTGAGCGGGCAGCTCAGCCTGGCGCACATCCTGCCCGGGAGCCCCCACCCCCCAGCCACCGAGCGTCTGCGGGGCAGCACGCGGTACAGCACGCGGACACGGCCGGGGCCTCGCCTTCCGTCCTCGACGGGAGAGCAGGGCCCTGAGCGGACATGCGAGGCCCATGGCCCCCGCAGCTGCCCAGAGGAGGTGCTGCCCAGGCAGGGGCCTGGCTCTCAACAGCGGCCCCTTCGGGAGGCCGTCTGGGCGGCGCCGGGGGAAACCCGAGGCCAACTCACGTGGGGCTGGGCGCCGGCGGCTTGGACACGCAGGAGATTCGTAAATCCTTCTTCCTCCTGGACTTTCCTAAATGGGAGGGAGAGAAAGGAGCGTCCGCTCAGCCACTGCTCAGTCAGCGTCTCCCGGGACAGGCAGGACCCCCAGGGGCCCAGCACAGATACAGACGCCGAGGGTCGGCATGGTCGGCGCCGTGACGGGGCCCCGGGGCCTCCGGGAGCCCAGAGGACGTGCCCAGCCCGGGCTGGAGGGCCTGAGCCCCGCCGGTCCTCCTGCAACAGTCGCCCCACAGCCACCTGAGAAAAGTCGGCGCCTCCGAGGAGGACGCACCGTCACAGACCGGCCCCCACGGCCCCCATCAGACCCCCGCGCTCCCACCCACGCAGAGTCCTATGTCCCAAGTTTCCCTGAAGGCCTGCATTGTGTCCTAACCCCTGAAAGCTGAAGTCCTAACCCCGAGTACCTCCGAGCATGACCCTATTCGGAGATTTACAGAGATGATCAGGTTAAAATGAGGTCATTAAGGTGAGGCCCTAATCCAACACAACAAGTGTCCTTAAAAAAGGGGAAATTTGGACACAGAGACAGACACGCATCAAGGGAAGACGGCCGTCTGCAGTCCCGGGGACGAGGCCGGGGCGGCTCCTCCCATCATGGCCACAGCAGGACCAGCCCTGCGACACCTGGATGGGCTCCGGCCTCCAGACGGGGGACAGGAGGTTCCGGTGTTGAAGCCGCGCAGCGTGTGGGGCTCTGTCCCGCAGCCTGGGAAGGTAGCAGGGCCTCTACCCACCCCACCCCCATGCAGTGCTAACCTCGGTGGGGGGGCACCCGCCTCTGAGCCTCGACGTCCCCACCCGTCATGCTGGAACGCAGACGTAGGCTGGGGGCCCTGCCGGCAGGCATCACATGCAACCCGGCCAGGGGTGTCCACAGCCAGGCCCATGGGCCGGGACCCTGTGTGCAGGCACCCCGCCTCTCTCAGCCTCAGCTTCCCCAGAAGGGGCCCCGGGTGGACAAAGTACGAGGACAAGGACCACCTGCCAGGGCATCGGCCCCCGGCTCAGGTTGGAAAACGGGGGCAGGGCCAAGGGCAGGAAGGTGAGTCGGGAAAGGACCACATGTGCAGCCAGGTCTGCTGGTTCCACAGCCGGGGGTGTGCAGGGCAGGGCAGGACGTCCCCTGTGGAGTGAGGGCGCTGGACCGGCTGGGCTCCCACCGCCGCCAAGCCTGCCTGTGCCCGGGGCCGGCTCCCCAGCCCTCCACACAGCCCTCCCCGCGGACAGGCGGCGAGACAGGGGTGCCTGTACCCACAGCTACACCTGATGCTGTCGGCTTCCCCGCCCAGGCTCACGCCAGGCTGGGAGCGGGGGAGGTTCCTGGGGGCCCACCTTCCTGGGGAAGCGGGAAGTAAGCCCAGCAGGCCTGCAGGGGCCAAAGCAGGGCAGATCCAGGCCTGGAGGACGGACCCATGGCCTCATCTCACCCCTGCCCACTGCCCCGGGCACACTGCAGTGTCCCTGGGCCTCAGTATCCCCATCTGTGAGGAGCCCCACCCCCAGCTCTAGCCAACAGGGTGGGAGGTGAGAGGGGCCCGGCGGGGTCCACGTCCCACGGGAGGAGGACCACCCGAGGCGCGGGCAGGGCCAGCTCTGGCTGGGCCCACTCACCCTGGAGGCCGGAGCCTGCGCACATTCTCACCACGCAGCCCCAGGAAGCCCACTCCCACCCCACAGGGTGCTGGGTGGGCCTGAGTCCCGAGGCAACGCCTCCCTCACCCCTCACCCCCAGGGACTGACAAGAAGTGTCTCCTCTCCAAGCCTCTCTGGCCAGCTAAGAGCGCGACCCGGTGCCCGGCACACGGTCGGTGCTAAAGAAGAATCGGCATCGAGAGCGCTGGGCGGACCTGGGACTCGACCAGGACTTCCCAAAACCACCCAGAGCAGAAACGGTGCCCATGTGCCTCTCCTGCGGGCACGTTCTCCCGCCTCCCGCCCAAGGCCCTGTGCCTCGTGCCGCAGGGGTGCGCAGGGCACCAGGAGACCCTGTGCACACCCTCCTGAAGTCACCTCTGAGCCGGGTTCGGGTCAAGCCTCCAGCACACCCTGCTGTGCAGACTCAGCGCCTCGTCTGTGAATCCAGACAGGCCCGTGCGCTCGGGCCCAGCAGCGGGGGGGGGGGCGCCCCGGCACCACTGTCCATGATAGGAGGGGTTCTCAGTGCCCCCGGGAAGACGAGGCCCGGGCCCAGCTGTCCTGAGGGCTGGGTGAACCACCAGGAAAAGTCCGGTGGAGGTGGGGTCCCAGCATCTACCCCAGGGTGGGTGACGTGAGCAGACACTTGCAGCCTCTCCATAGAAGCACCCCCAGGGGCCCCCAGATGCCAGGCTTGAGGTGCATCCGTCTGTGCCCTGGCGGCCAGCAGGAGAGTCTCAGTCCTGGCCAAAGGCCCTGACCCAGGCGGCCCTGGGCCTGCAGCCGAGTCAGCGCTCCGAAGGCACAGTCCACAGCTCCAGAGCCGGGGCCCCCGCTCAGTCCACACCAGGCTCGGCTCTCGTGCAACCCTGTCGCCAAAAGCATGGGCTCTCTCTGCCACAAGGTCAAATCCCCTTTGCCCCTTACAGGCTGGGTGATCTTGGGCAAGTGCCCACACCTCTCTGAGCCTCAGCGTTCTCGTCCATACAATGGGGACAAAAACAGCACCTCCTGTGAATTCCCTGCTGGCACAGTGGTTAAGACTCCACGCTCCCAATGCAGGGGGCCCGGGTTCAATCCCTGGTCAGGGAACTAGATCCCACATGCATGCCACAGCTAAGAGTTCGCACGCCACAACTAAGGAGCCTGCCTGCCGCAACTAAGACCCAGCACAACCAAATTTAAAAACAAAACAAAAAGCAGCACCCCCTGTAGAGTTATCAGATAAAGCACTCGGGACAGCGCTCAGCCTGTATCGAGCTACTTCACCGCCTCTGAGCCCCCAGGGGCCTGTCCAGGACCTGACCGGCGCCACCGCCTGCCCCCAGCACGGGGCTGTGCCAGCTGCCCAGTCATGCCCTCGTGTGTGGAGAGATTTCATCCCGTTTTACAGACGAGGCAAGGTGGCTGGTTGTCAGAGGCCAGGGTGGGGGGGTCTCCCTCCAAAGTCCTTTCGCCCATGAGAGAGGCAACCTGCCACTCACACACGGGCCCTTCCCATCTCCTCTAGACGCCCCGACGACCCTGGAGGAGGAGCTCTTAGCCTCATTTTACTTGGGGAAACCGAGGCTCGGAGGTGGAGTCACTGCACGTTAGTCAAGGGTCTGGCCAGGAGTCACACCTGGAGACCCCAAAAGGCCAGGCCAGCGGCTCACAGCACCCCTCCTGCAGGGAGGAGGGGACAGGCCTGCTGCGCCCCCCCCAGGGGAAGCCAGCACATTCCACACGCCAAGAGGAAAACAGAAAAGCCGGGGCTTCAGTTCCTGAGGCCACTTCTGTGCTGCCCCTGGATCAGACTAAGTCACCACCAGGCCCCAAGGTGGCGCAGGGGTCCACGGCGTGTGGAGGCCACAGGCCGGGCCAAAGGAAGCCCAGCTCCGCAGCCTGGCTGGAGCCCAGCACAGAGCCCTCCTGCCCGCACCTCTACTTCTCACCCGCTCGGAGGTGCACCTGCCGCCCTAAAAGGCAAGGCCGAGGGTCTGGCACACAGCAGGTGGCCCTCTAACGGCCCCCAAGCGGACACCACAGTGACCATCAGCGCCTCTGCACAGGTGAAAAAATCCGTCCTCAGTAATGAGAAATGTGGGTGGCTTTTATTCTTGACTTGATGCTATTTTGTAACCAGAAAATAAAACATTTTAAGTTAAAAGGTAACAATCCGGGGCTTCCCTGGTGGCGCAGTGGTTGAGAATCCGCCTGCCAATGCAGGGGGCACGGGTTCGAGCCCTGGTCTGGGAAGATCCCACATGCCGCGGAGCAACTAGGCCCGTGAGCCACAATTACTGAGCCTGCGCGTCTGGAGCCTGTGCTCTGCAACAGGAAAGGCCGCGATAGTGAGAGGCCCGCGCACCGTGATGAAGAGTGGCCCCCGCTCACCGCAACTAGAGAAAGCCCTCACACAGAAACAAAGACCCAACACAGCCATAAATAAATAAAATAAATAAAGATACATGAAATTGCTAAAATTAAAAAAAAAAAAAAAAGATGAAAAGGTAACAATCCACGTGGGGGTCTCCGGGGCTCACAGCCGCAGGCCCTCCTGCGCCTTCTCTGCTCTCAGCCCCCTTTCCACCTTTCTTGGGCTCAGCCTGCACACCCACGGCCCGCCCTGGGCTTTGGGAACGTCCCCCTGACAAGCCTCAGTCTCCCTGCCTTTGGCTGCAGCGGTGGGGGGGGGGGGGAGGGGAAGAGGGCGAGGACCCCCTGCCTGTCAGGGTCCCCAGGCCTACGTCTAGGGTGACACAACTGGGTCTGCAGGGCGGCCAGAAACAGGCTGCCGGCCCCTCCCACCGTCTGCCGGAGCCGTCAGCGCCGGGCCGGGGCTGCCCAGGTGCAGGCCACTGTGGCGACTGTCACCACGACAAACAGACTTTGTGGGCTGCCCCCGGCAGAGCACGACGAGCCCGCCAGCCTCGGCTTGCGGGGCTCCCGGTGCAGGAGGGCACAGTACCGGGTGTCTGTGTCCTCGTCGGCTCCGGCCTTCCAGGGGAGCCACAGGAGGCAACGAGGACTCCAGCCGTGACCTGAATGAGCCACCGTTGTTCCCAGCTCAGGGCCTTTGCCGGGTCTGTTCCCTCTGCCTAGAACGCTCTTCCCTGCAACTCTGTCCCAGCTGATGCGTGAGCCTCAGCTCCTGCCTGTCCAGAGAGGCCCTCCCGGTCGTGCAGCTGAGCGCCCTTGTTAACTGGCTCTCCCGTGTCCAGCCGGCTCCTCACAAGCCACGGCCCTGTAGTTACATCTCAGAGGCAGCTCTGACTCGAGCCAGGCAGCCCGGGCTCGGACCGCAAGGCTGCCGCTTCCTAGCTGGGTGCCCTCAGGCAAACGACTTCACCTCTCTGGTCATCACGGCCTCAGCTGTGACGTGGGGACAACGGACTGACCTCGCATGGGTATCAGCGCACCCAGCGCGGGCCAGTGCCCTGCCTTAGTGGTCCTGGCGCGAGGAAGATTAGACTGAGCCATCTGGAAACGCGTGGGACCCACGCTAACACCGGGCCCGCAGCCCAGACGGCCACTCCGTCAACACCCTCAGCAGCCCCGGCAGTGTCTTCACGGATCTGCTGCACCAAGAGGGTCGGAGAGGAGGCGCCAGGCGAGGTCACAGTGAGCGCCTGCTGGGGAGCAGACCCTGGGCGGGGCCTGGGGACATTCCAACAAGCCAGCTGTGCCCGGCTCTCAGGCTCCGTCCGGGGGGGGGCAGGGCCGACAGCCGCGCACCACGGACCCGGCCGGGCCTCGCTCACACGGGAGCCGCACGCCCCGCCACGTTCTGTCTCCTCCGCGGCCCCCACTTTCTCATTCCCGCCTCCTACTTCTGGATATTTGGGGTGCTCCTCGTGCCTTCCAATCCTGCTGGAGACGTCCTGGGTCCCCCGGGTCCGTGCCCATCAGGTAAGGCAGCGCCTGCCACCACGGAGGTGTCGGAGGCCAGATGTCCGAGGACGGCCCCGCCCCCGCCTGGCCCTGCCCCCAGCGGGCCACCTCTATCCTGTGGGGGTCCCACAGAGAGAGACCAACTAGGCCAACCCACTCCCACTGCTCAGGTGGGCAAACTGAGGCCCCGAGAAGGGGAGGCTTTCGGGGGGCAGCAGATTCACCTGCACAGTCAATGTCCATCGCCAAGCCAAGCCAAGGCCCACCCCCACCCCCTGATATCATGACCCCCCCGTTACCGCTCTGCAGGCGTGTCCGGGCGAGGACACGGAGAGGCAGGCACAGCAGGGACGCCCCCTCACCTTCACACCGGCTCCCCAGCTCTGCAGTGGCCTCTCCCCAGGGTCCCGCAGAGGGGAGGGCGCTCCGTTTCCCGGGAGCCTCCACGGGCCGGGCCCGCACCCGCCACGGTGCCCTTAGCACCGAGCCCACAGGGGAGTGACAGGCGGGGCGGGGGGCTGCTCAACCCAGCAGCCCTGCCCTGTGCCCCCCCAGCGGCACGGTGGCCCCCGGCCCAGGCCCTGGCCTTAGAGGCCTTCGGCATCCCTCGTCCCCCCCACCTCCAGGCCCTTCTCATCTGCAGAGCCCGTGGGGAGGGTCCCGAGCCCACCCAGCTCGCAGCACCCGTCCCTTCAGCAGTGAGCAGACAGGGCCCTGCCCTCCCAGGACCGCCCTCTAACCGCAGCCACGTGGCAAAGCCTGAAGACACTCTGCTTGTCACAGCTTGGGGTGCTACTGGTACCTGGTGGGTAGAGGCCAGAGGCGCTGCCCCACAAGCCAGAACGATCCGGCCCTAGACGCCCGGGGCTGGGGAGAGACAGGGCCACAGACAAGGCCAACTAGCAGACAAAGCCCGGGTACACACCGTTCACGGAGATTTCCACAGCGCTAAGTGCTCTGAAGAAAAAGGAAGCAGGGGACCCTGCGGAGGTGAGATCCGAGCTGAGGCGGACGGGTAAGAGGAGGCAACCTGGAAAGCTCTGCAGCAGGGGAATCCAGGCAGGGGGCTCGGGCTGGAAGTGCCCACGGGGTCACCCAGCAAGGGTCCCACCACACTATCCGGGTCTGCACAGGGCAACTCGGGACGGGACGAGCTGGGCGGGAGTCAGAGGGGATGGGGTGGGCCAGAGGCCCAGACCCAGGTGCACAGAAGAACAAAGAGGGCAGGAAACATTCTCCAGCCCCCGCGCCCAGAGCGGTCTCGCGCAGGCCTCCCACCCAGGCCTCAGCAGCCGCTGACCGCCAACACCGAGGAAGCACCGACTTACTGGAGGCACAGCAATGCCCCTTGGCCCCCTTTTTACTCCCTGGTGGTACCCAAACACCTCCGCTGACATCCGAGGCCCTTCACTTGTCCCTTCGTGCCCACTGGCTCGTGCAAACCTTAAGACGAACCCTCGAAGCTGCCCAGTGACGCAGACAAGGAAACTCAGGGCTGTGGTACAGCTGCGCGGTCCGAGCACTGCACCACTTGGGCTTAACGTTCACTTGAAGCAACAGTAATAACAGCTGCAGACACTCAGACACGCTAACCCTGAGGCCCCGTACCTGGTGCTGCCACGTGTTAACACGCTGACTCCTCCACGTAGGTCCCGGTATCACCCCCGCAGGGCAGCTCCTGATCGCCAGCCAGCTCTAGCCTTTCCCCCAACAGCGCTACACACTGGTGCTGGTGCCACGGACCATGGTGTGGACACTGGCCCGGGGCTCCTGCAGGCCAGGGAGCTTAACTACACCACACGTACGTTAGGGCCTGATTTAAAACAATAATACAGAAATGATGTGCACGCGCGTCAGGATGGTTGTCAGGGAGAGGCAGCGCTGCAGGGCTGCAGGGGCACAGCAAGGTGAGATTTCTTCCGCTGGGTATCGGGTGTACAGAATTCACTTTTCTTTAGTCTTTAAAACGTAGAGGTGCGTTCTGTAGATCCTTCCGCTGTCTGCCCTGACAGGGCAGAGGGGCCAGTGCAGAGCGGCCAGGGCGAGCCCCGGGGGAGAGGGCCGACTGGACACGGCCTCCCAGAGAAGCCAGGGCAGCCCCTGGATGCCAGCTCAGCCTGCAAGGGCACCCCAGAGAGGACCTCAGGACAGGGGGAGGGTGACAGGGACCTGTGCCCAGGACTGGGGGGATGGGGCAGGGGGAAGCCCTGTCAGGGTGAGCCTGGTGACCCCCTCTGGGGTGGGACGTGGGCCCAAGCGGGTGTCTGAGCTGCAGAGGGGCTGCCTCCCAGCCCTGCCTGCTCTTCACGCCCTTTATACGAGGCTTCGGGGGGCTTCCCACGGCCACTGCTGGGGAAGCAGGCCTGACCACAGGGGCCACACCGAGAGGCCCGGCCAGTCCCGGGAGGGCGATGAGCCCCAGCGTGGGGAGCTGAGCTCAGGGAGGCCCGCCCCGTCGCCGCACCCGGCTGGGACGGGGCCCTGCGGGGCGTTCTTCTTCTGGGACCCAACAGTGACCCCTCCCAGGACGCGGACGATGCTCCCCACAGCGGCCTAGTCCCCGCCCAGCTGCTCCCACTCAGCTCAGCCCTGCCGCCCACCGACCCGGACCCTCAGAACCACCTCCCCCGCGGCCTCCTTCCGCTCCACGGTTGGGGCGCTCTCCACCCAGCCCTGCGCTCCTGCAGCAGGTGCCCTGCCTGGCCCTGACGGAGCTCCACCCACTGAGGGGCTGGCCTAGGAGGCTCCCACCCTCCCAACTCCCGGTCCCACACGCCCCCATGCTGCAGGGGACGCGGATGTGCAGGCCGAGGCAGGCACGCCGTCCTCTCCGTTCCCCGCAAGCCCTCCCCAGGAAGGCCCAAGGGGAAATGAAGCTCCCAGCTCCAGCCTGGGGACCAGTGGGGAAAGAGCCTGGTATATCCTAGCTGCCATTACAGGACCCTGCAGCCAGAGTCGTGTCACAGAGCTTAAAGTCCATCACCAGAGGTCCCCATCCTGGTTATTCATCCACCAACGAACAACTGCCACCACCAAAACGATGAGAAAATAATAACAGATGACATTTGTTTGACAAACACCGTCTCCCACCTTTACCACCACCCTGTGGGGGGCTGTTTTCTCCCACTTTACAGAAGAGGAGACTGAGGGTCAGAGAGGGCACGTGAGGAAGTTGGGAAGCAGTGGAGCGAGTCAGAATTTGAACACAGGTCCATCCACCCCCCGAGCCCAGGCTCTGCCCCACTTCCTGTCTCGCTGAGGTTCTTCGTGGGCAGAGGGCAGTCTCGCTGTTCCCAGGACCTGACACTTAGCAAGAGTGGAATGAGGCTGTCTACACCTGTCCTCGTGGCTGCCGGCAAGACGGCCTGCAGGGTTCCCACTCCCATTTTGCAGGTGAAGAAACCGAGGCCTCACATCCAAGAGCCGGGCAGTGCCAGGGGACTGAAAGCATTTACAGCAGGCAGCGGACGTCCAATGTCAAAGCGAAGGGGCTGAGCTGCGATCTGACAGCAGAGTCTTCACCTCTGCACAGCCCTGTCTCCTGGGAGCCCAGGGGACCCCGCCCCACCTCTGCTCCTGGGCCTCCCGCGGCCCCAGGGAGCACATCGGAGCCGGAGGCGGCCCTGGGCCAAGGGCGGTAAACAGCCGCCGTCACCTGCTCCCGCTCCTGCTCCCTGAACAGAGGAAGCAGGGCCCTTGCCTAACAGAGGAAGTTCCTGCGGGGATGGGCGCAGGGCCAGGAGGGGGCTCCGGGCTCCATCCCAGGTCCAGGAGGGGGGCCACCTCCGTGCCCAGCTCTGGGCCACAGGCCGCCCGAGAGGTGGGGACTCCCAGCCCCCTCCCGCCCACCAGCGGCCAGGCACTGGCCCTTTAAGCTGCAGCCAGCCGGCTGGCGTGCCCCACGGGTGAGTCAGCGCCCAGTGCCCGCTGACTCACGCCGGAAGCCTTCCGCTGCCCCGGCCCTCTCCCCACACAAGCGACTGAGAACTTTGCTCCCTTCAGGCCCTGAGCCACAGGTTGGCAGATAGTTTCCTGTGCGTCACGCCAGGGGTGGGGAAGTCCCCAAGTGCCACCTTCCAATCTTTCCGAGAGCCGGGACAGGACGGGACAGGTCAGGGGAGGGCAGCTGCACAGCAGGAAGGGCCGGGACACGGGGCTCCTGCAGCCTCAGGGTCCCCATCAGGCATCCAGGAGCCACTTGAGGATCAACCAGGAAGTGCCCACGGGGGCAGCACTCACGGGGCAGTGGGGGCACCCCAAGGACAAACGTGGCCGGAGGCAGCAGACCCAGACTGTGCCGACCAAACGCACCCCTGCCCTCTGGCCGCAGCTGCCCTCGGCCTCTGATCCCAGGCAGAGATGGCATGTGGGCGAGGAAGCGGGGAAAACAGCAGGGCTGTAGGGCCCGGAGCCTCGCGCACTCCCGGAAAACTCCCAAGGGCTGTGGCATGGAGGACGGGGCAGGGCACCCCTGCAGGGCAGGAAGCTTAGAGGTAAAGCTCCCTAAGGTCAAGTGCCAACCACATCCTGCTTGGTCCAAATTCCTCGAGAAGGTGGCGAGAAGGACAACACTGTGGCCTGTGCCCAGGACACGGAGGGCTGGGTCAAGTCACTCCTCCCATCTGACCTCAGTTTTGTCACCTGACAAATGGGCCGGACCGCAGTGAGTATGAAATGTGCCAGCTGTAAAGGGCTCTGCACACAGGAGACATCATCTCTGCTCAGTCCGTCCTCCAGGTCAGGCATGTAAAGGGCTAGAGGAGATGCCTCAGAACAGAGGTGTGATGCGGGAGGAGGGAGTATCCCACCAGCTCAGCCCAAGCACCCGTCACAGAAATGGGACACAGAGGAGCACTGAGCACTAGAACAGCAGCTCCATCTGTCACAGCCGTGTGACCTCAAGCAAGGCAATGAGCACCTCCAAGCCTCAGCTTCCTCGTCTGTGAATGGGGCTGTGAGCAATAAATGGGCTAGCGCATGGCACATGGAAAAACCTTGGTAAGTGGGAGCTCTTGGGATTTCTGGCAAGAGGTCATTGTGGCTTCCCCACCACATGCTGCCACAGACCCCAAAGAGGCTGACAGCGTCCCCACCCAACATCATCTGTTACCTGGACCCACAGACTGGAAATGCATCCTGGCCCTCTCTCTGCAGAGAGGCTCAGAGAAGGCAATGCCAGGACTCAGGTCACACAGCATATGAGTGTTTCCCCAAAGTGCTTTACTCCTTCACACCCATGACCCTTCTCCCTTCCCAACCCTGCAACTGTAATTTTTATTTTGATGAGGCATTCCCTGCCTGGAAGAGCTCAAGGGCCTTCAAAAACAAACACTGCTTCCAACCTCTTTTTTCCACCCATGAAAACACTGTGGCCCAGAGAGGTTGATGGACCTGCCCGAGGTCTCACAGCACTGGCCAGGCCAGGCCTACACCTGGAGCTGGGGAAAAGAAGTGTCTGATTTCCCGGTTCCCAAGCTCCACGAGGTCTGCGCAGTGCAAGTCCCTCCCCAGCCGTCTTCCCCCTCGAGTGCCTCCTGGGTTACTCACAGTGGTTGGGCAACGGTCAGGGATCCGGCCTCCCACTTATGTAAGACATAATTACCCTGCCCACCCGGCCGGCTGGGCTCTGGCCCCAGCCACAGCAGCCGCCAGGAGCAGGGGCAGCGAAGGACCCACACCCTCCCCCGGACCCCACAAGCCCTCCAGCTGCCTGGGCTCCCCCCACCGCAGAGAAAAAGAGGCAGAGGCAACCCCTGATTAGGGGCCCCCTAAGTGCCAGCTGCTACCTTTCTCCACCTCACTCTGCAGCTACAGCCCAACAGAGGCAAGGCCTGGATCCCACATGGCTGAGGCCTTTCCAGCAAGAATGGTAACAGTAATAAAACGGAGCAAGTGCCCCTTCCCCAGCACCTCTGGGCTCTTCATCTCATCACCCGCACTTGCCTAGAGCTCTTTAGTACTCACTGTCTCACATCCTACGCCAGGAGTCCACGGAAGGTAGGTGTGATAAGGGAAACCGAGGCCCAGAGACAGCAAGTTAGGGAGCCGCGGGCAGCCCATTCACTACGGCTGCGTCCGGTTTGCAACTCTCTCACACAGCCCAGCCCGCCGAGACTCCGACATGCCAAAAACACCCTTTCCTCTTCCTGCCAAAAAAATCCCCCTTTCGCCCTCCAAGTCTCATCCTCCCCCTCTGCATGACAAACCCTGCTGCCGCAGCCGCCACCTCACAAACATTTCCAGGAAGGCCGGCTGCCTGGAGAAAACAAGAGCGAGCCCATCGCACGGCCAGCACCCACCGGGCAGCCAGCCCAGGACCCACAGGCAGCGTCGGAGGTGAGCACCGCCCCCCCCCCCGCCCGCCCCCGTGCACAGAAAAGCTTGCAAGTCCAGATGAGGGAGCCGATGGAGAGGCCATGCAGTAGGGTGGGGTGGGAGGCCAAGAGAGGTTCTCCGGAAGACAGGGCTGCAGACAGAGCTGCAGGACGGGGTGCAGCCGCCAGGGATGGGGCAATGTGGCACCTAGGAGGGTGGAGAGCCTTGGGGGAGAGGACGGGGAGTTCTGAGCTGGACCGTAGCCAGGGCAGCCACACGGGAGGGGGCGTTTACAGAGAGATCCGCAGCAGGGGAGCACCACTGGGGGCCCAGACTGGATACAGCCCTGGGACCCGGGAGTGGAAGGGGGCTGGGTGCAAGATCAGAGTGAATCCCGCCTGGGTCCAGCTGAGAGACCCAGACTGGGAGAGTTCCTGTCCAAGGTGCAGTTAAGGCCCAAAGGGGGAGGTCCAAGCAAGGTTCCTGACCTGGAGCGGGGTGATCAGAACGAGACCCTCTCCCGACTTCGGGCCTGGGTGCAGCCCCAAGGCCTAAACTGGGGTCCGGCTGGGCCCGGGACCTAAGGGAGGCGTTCCGGGCAGGGGAGCTGCCCCGGTGCGGGCCGGGCCGGGGGACCGCGCAGAGGTCGGGGCCGGGGGACCGCGCAGAGGTCGGGTTCGCAGCCCGGGCGTTCCTAACCTTTGGACGCGGGCACACCGGCGGGCTGGCTCGCGGCAGGAGATTCCATGGTGCAGGCGGGTCGGGGCGGCGGCGGGACTAGTCCAGGGGGCGGCGAGCTCGGCCCGGGCGGAGCACGCTCATGGCTGCGGGCGGGCGGCCCGGGCGGCTAGCAGGGCGTCGGCTGGTACGCGTCCGCGGCGGGCGGCGGCGGGGCCAGACTGGGCAGCGCGACTGGGGCCCCGGCCGGACGGCGCCGACGCAGGCCCCGCCCCGCGCACCCATTGGCCCGCCGGTCTCCGGGCCCGGCCCCTGCCTATCAACCGCCGGCCGGGGCCTGCCCGTCAAGCTCAAGCCTCGCCCTCCATTGGCCCGGGGTACGGCTCCTCCCACCGCCTGTCAAGCCCGCCCACCACCGGGAAACCCGTCAGGCCCCGCCCCCCCAGGCCTCGGCGGGTCCCTCCCGCTGCCTGTCCGGACGCAAGCCCCGCCCACCCCCGGGCCCCGCCTCGCGCGCGCTGGCTCCCGTGCGCAGAAACCGCGGGTACCCCTGGCCCGCCCAGCTGCGGCCCCGGGGAGCGGGAAGGCGGGTGCTGCGGGGGCCAAAGTGCGCCCCCCGGGTGGGGCCAGGGTCAGATCCCGCTTCGACTACTTCCTAGCGGGGCTGACGTGGGCAACTCAGGTCACCCCGGAGCTTGTTTTCGCGTCCGCGCCTCCGGTCGCAGCTGGTGGAAAGGGACCTGGGCTACCGCGGACACTCAGGAGGTGTTTGTTGACTATTCAGTCCGGACGGGCCAGCCCTCCCTTCTGCTCCCACGTGGAGCCTTGGAGGATTTCAGGAGCCACTGACCAATCTGGCAGTGGGACCAGGTCACTAGGATGGACAGCCTGGCAAAGGTCACGGGGTCAGTCCCTCGCTTCACGCGGGCGTGAGTGTGTGACCGGCCAGGAGCCTCACATGAGGGAAGCAGGTTCCACCACCTGCTGGAAAGGCTTGGAGCCCTCCCGCTTGTAAGATGGGGTGACAGCCGGGCCTATCCACACCGTGATGGGGGGGGCCAGATGAGATAAGGGGAGGCCTGCTAATTGTCATTATTTCCTCCTGCGTCCCCAGGCAGTGGGAGGAAAGGCATGAGCTATGAACTCAGCAGGTTACAGGTTCAAATGCCAACCCTGCCACTCAGAGACGTCCTGAGCCGCTCCGTGCCTGTTGACGTACCTGTGCCACGGGGACAGGGCGCCCTCTCCGAAATCGGTTCACAAGTGCAAGCTTGGAAGTGCCTGGCTTAGGTCCTGGCACTCACTAGGTGCCCAGCAAATGTTTCTAAAATTCCTACAGGAAGCTGACCCGGCCTCACCACACGTGGGTGTCTGGAGTGGCCCAGAGCGCTCAGTCCCAAATGGGTCCTGCTGCTTATCT
The DNA here is from genome assembly GCF_009873245.2 of Balaenoptera musculus. Classification (NCBI taxonomy): domain Eukaryota; kingdom Metazoa; phylum Chordata; class Mammalia; order Artiodactyla; family Balaenopteridae; genus Balaenoptera; species Balaenoptera musculus. Next base: position 59,459,554 of record NC_045804.1, on the reverse strand, counting down.
ATCTGCAAAATGGGCACCAGCAGCAGATACCTTCCTAGTGGGACTGCAGGCCTGGTCTGGTGGGTTTTCTGGGTTCAGGCCCCTGCCCACCACTCGGACTCCTGCTCCTCCCGTGCTCCCCGTCGCCCCCTCCGCTCCATGCCACATGCAAGGGTTCTCAGTGCTGCCCCTTGTACACGCCAATACCGGTCCTGCCTCACGGCCTGTGCCTCTGCTGTTCCCTCTACCTGAAACATCTTTCTCCCCTACCCTCCCACCGTGGCTGCTGGGGCTGGTCCCTTTCATCCTGCAGGCCTCCTCTTAAATGAACTTCCCTAAGAGGCTTTCCGGCCATACCCCCAAATCAGTTGTAATTCTCTGCACAGCATTCATGCCACCAATGCCTTTCCTATTTCCTCTGCTTTTAATCTGACTCTTAATCTGGACCGTCAGTGCCTCCTGGGCAGGAATCTGGCCAACTCACTCCCTGCGGGGCATTCCTGATGCACAGCCCAGGGCCTGGCACATAGTAGGCCAGGAAAAATCCTTGAGGAATGAGCAAAGGACAGACAGAAAGCATGCCACAGACACTGGAAGCAACTCTAGTCCCATGCTGGCCTGCTCCTATGACTCAGACGAGGCCCTGCCGTTGGAGGAGGTGACGGTTAGTCAGGGAGCCTGACAGACAGCCCAAGAATCACAGAACTCCATGTGGGCTGCTATAAATAGATGCATGAGCAAGAGTCCCAGGACGGTGCCAGGCTCCACCTGGGTGAGGTCGGGAAGGCTCCTCAGAGGAGGTGACTTTGAGACTGGACCTTTAAGGACCAGTAGGAGCTCGTGAGCTCATCAGGCAGAGAAGCGAGAAACAGTCTCCCTGTAGAGGGTTGGTGTTGTGCAAGGGGCCCCGTGTGAGGGCCTGGCAGGGAGGCAGGGCTCCGTCGGCCCTTCCTCGCTTGTTGCAGCTCCATGACCACTCAGAAACCAGAGGGGACATTGGACAGGGTCCCTGTAACAAGCTGCTTCTTGCCCTGACTCCTAGAAGATAAGTCCCCAACACCCTTTGTGGACTCAGGGAAAGGGGTGTGGTCAGATCAGGATCTGGGTGTGAGCTGAGGTGGGTGGGGCCTGGGGTTACCGAGGGCTGGAGAGAGGATGTCGGCGCCCGGGATGGCGGGAGCTCATCCCTTCATTCACTCGGCAGCTCCGTAGTGAGCACTGACTGTGTGCCTGGCGCTGAGGGCACGACGTTGAAGAGACGGACACAAGGCCCTGCCCTCGGGGAGGTGACTGGTGGACGAAACACACAAGCGAAATGCCCAAATTAAATTATAGTCACCGGAGGATCTGCTACCAGGAAAGGAGGGAAGGGGACTGGCGTGCGTCTGAGGGTGGGGCTGTAATTTTAAAGAGGGAGGACAAGCCTCACCGGCAGGTGACTGACGTGTAAGCAAAGACCTGAGCAGGTGAGGGAGGTGTCATGAGGGTGGGGGAAAGAGCACTCCAGGGGGAGGAAACAGCGTGTGCAAAGGCCTTGAGGTGGGCGGCTGGTGGGGGAGGAACAGGCGGGAGCAGCGGGGGATGAGGGCCCTGCTCTCACCTATGTGCACCCCTGCACGTGCTCACTCACGCCCTCGCCCCCCAACCCCCAGCTCACACCCAAGTTCACACACCCCAGATGCGCATGCACACGCTCGTGAGCACGGCGGGGTGCACAAGCATGGACCTGCCCGCGGAGCGGCCACGCAGGCTCAGGCACGTGCACAGATACCACACACACACACACACACACACACACACACACACACACACACACACACACACACACACACACGGCCCTGACTCCGCAAGGGCCCCCTCAGCTTGCGCCCACAGTGCCCTCTGGTGGCCAGCCCTGGCATGGCGGCTGGACGTGAGCTGGTCACTACGGAGCCCTGGGCACTTCCGGGACCTCGTCTGCTCCCCCTCCCCCTCCCCGTGCTTCCTGCCCCCAGTTCCTCCACAGCAGCCAGAGGGCCTTCCAGAACACGGCCGGCCAAGCTCAAACCCTGCTGAGGTCACTCAGCAGAGAACCTCCCCAGGCTCTCCCCAGTCCAGCGACTCCCAACCCCAGCTCTCCTCCCTGAACCTTTCTTTGCAATGGCTGTTCCCTCAGCTTGGAATGCCCTTCCCTGCCTTCTCCACCTGACTCATTCCTACCCCTCAAGGCCCACTTCTGAAACATGGAGGGGAGGCTCTCCCTGACACTGCCCCCAGGGACCCCATCTCTGCCAGCGGCGGAAACCCCACCTGCGTCTCCTGCAGAATCAAGCTGCTCTGAGGCAGGGGCTGAGTTCTTTCTGGCCCAGCATCAGGCTGGCTGGAGGTGGTGCTTTAGTGCAGTAAGTAATTGTCCTTGAGCTTGGAGGGAGGTGGGAGCCTCCCTCAGGGTCAGGCCCTGACATTGCAGTTTACAAAGAAGGAAACCTCAAGGGAGGGCGGGAGCTCACCTGCTCTATCTAAGCCGCCATCAGTCTTGAATATCAAAGGGTGAATTCACACCAGTTAGGTGGCTCCAGGAGCAAAACAGCAAGTGCCATTGTTAGAGCACCTACTATGCGCTAGTCCCTTGAAGCTCATGGTTCTGTGGACTCACTATAATCAAGCTGCATGGGGGCCGTGACTTTGCTCCGGTCACCGCAGTGTCCCCACACACTGCAGGTGTGCAGTGAACAGCTGTGGAAAGGAGGAAGGCTCACAGTACTGCAGCAAGGGGCAGCTGTTATCGTCATCCCAGTGGAATAGCTGAGAAGCGGAGGCTCAGAGAGGGGCTGAAGGCTGCTGGCAATGACAGAGCTGTTGCTGGAACGGTCAGATGGAGACAGAGTTTTCCCTGCGCAAGCTTCCATTAATAAGTAGTTTGCAACAGCCTCCTTCTGGGCAAATCACATCGCCCTAGAACTCCCTCCACCGCTTTCTGGGAAGATGCCAAGCGCTTCGCTTCTGACTGAGCCCTCGGGTCTGTCCTGCCCAGGAGCTTCACGGCTGCACAGAAACCCTGAGGCTTCCCCCAGGACATCTTCCAGGCAGCCAGGGGCTCAGGGCATCCCAGGAGCCCTGGCCCAGAGCCTGTCTGTCCCCAGGCCCTCACACATAGCACTTCATGCCCGGGAGTCAGGGCCAGGGGTTCACTGACACGCGTTACACTCCAAGCCCAAGACTTGACGTGACCCGGCAAGGCCAGTGTGGTTAGACCTTCATCTCACAGACGAGGAAACTGAGGCCCAAGTCTTCAAGCAGCTGGCCCAGGTCCCACTGCCAGGTAGAACAAAGCCAGGCTTTTAGCCCTGATCAGGAACAGCCTGCTATGTATCAGGCACTTCAGTAGCAGAGGCTCAAGCCTGTCACCCAGGATCCAGGACGTGAGAATTGTCCTCGTCACTGTGGACTGGGGGAGAAGTACTGCAAACACAGAGACAGGCCACGTTCCCAAGACCACAGGACCAGGGAGAAGAGAGAAAGAACTGTGTCCAGACCGGGCTGACTCCACGACCCGGACACATCCCAATATCTGCCTGCAAAGGGCTGTTTTCCAATCTGAGGGGAGTCCTGGCTCCACCAGGATGGAAATGAGTGACCTGAAGCCAATCACCTGTCTCAGCCAGGCCTTGGAGGTGATCACATCCATTCTCACTAGAGTTTGTGGCCCCTTTCAGCCATCCCCAAGCCTGGGCTTACATCCCTTCCCTGATGAGGGGTTCACCCTCTCACTGGCAGTATCTTCCATTCCCAGGAAACTCTGCCCATTACCAGCTTCTTCCTTAAGTTATGCTGAAGTTGCCTCTTGAAGATCCCAGGCTCAAATCCATCCATCCATTCAACGCATATTTCCTGAACATCTGTTTTTGCCTGACACCGTGCTACATGCTGAGGGGGCAGTGAAGAACAAAACAGACAGGGTCCCTGCCTTTATGGAGCAAGCCTTCTGAGGGAGGTTGAAAAAGAAGGCAAATATATCAATGAAAGTAAATCTATAAATTAATTTCAAATAGTGATAAGGGCTAAAAACAAGTAAAGCAGGGCAACATGATAGAGAAGCACTGGGCTGGCTCCATTAGATGGGTGGCCAAGGAGGCCTACCTGGAGGAGGTTTCTTCTGAGCTCAAACTTGGGTGACAGAAAAAGAGCTATGTGAAACTGGGTGTAGGAGCCGACCTTAAATAGTCCACGGCACACAGCAGGTGCTCAAAGAGAAGGTATGGGGGACTCCTAATTAACCATGAACTGAACAGGGATATTTTTCTCCCTTCCCTCCCAAAACTCCACTAAAATAAAAGTAAAATAAGAAAACTTTAAGGCACAAACTCACAAGGACAAAGAGAACAGGAAAGTCAATGACAGGGACAGAATCTATAAAACTTTTGAAGCTGTTAAATGAATAGAAAAATGGTAACCAACTTAGTAGAGTAGAGGAAAGTGAAATGAAAGTCTACAGGGAAGGAAGCCAATCTGCAGCCAGACCACCTACAGACAGCACCTAGAAACAGCAGCCTGGGAGACACCAGGTCCCTCTGGAGGTGGAAGGGCAGGCAGGGATGAAAAGAAAATAAGCTAAGAGTTTGTGAAAGGAGGAGTTATGCCTTCCAACTTCCCAGAACGAAGGTCATGAGTTCCCAGATTGAAAGGACCCCCCCCTCAATGCCCAGCTGGATGTAAGAAGAAAACAAGGCAATTATCAACTCCTGGAAAAACAAATAACACAAAATAGAAAATGTAGTCATTGGGACTTCCTTGGTGGCGCAGTGGTTAAGAATCTGCCTGCCAATGCAGGGGACACAGGTTTGAGCCCTGGTCCGGGAAGATCCCACATGCCGCGGAGCAACTAAGCCCGTGCGCCACAACTACTGAGCCTGCGTTCTAGAGCCTGCCAGCCACAACTACTGAGCCCCCGTGCCACAACTAATGAAGCCCGCGTGCCTAGAGCCCATGCTCTGCAAGAACAGAAGCCACCGCAATGAGAAGCCCACGCACCGCAACGAAGAGTAGCCTCCGCTTGACACAACTAGAGAAAGCCTGAGTGCAGCAACGAAGACCCAACACAGCAAAACTTAATTAATTGATTAATTAATTTTTTAAAGAAAATGTAGTCATAAAGTACTGCACAGCTCAGCTGGGAACAATATTTACATAATCATAATATGTAAACCAAAACATCCAATGCTGATATATCCAAAAATTGTGACGAAAAGAGAGTGAGCGCTGGGGCAGGGGAAGTGCAGGGATCCGTGTGTAAGGGACTAAGTCCTTGTCTGCAGTAGGAAGCATCCGATACTGTCTAACACTGAAAAGAGAGAAAAGAAATAGCAATGCAAGCGTGTGATTGAGAAGTAAGGGGGAACTACAAGGGCTGGAAGCAGTCGCACCAGAATGTCAGCTGAGGGAGGGTCCGTTTGGGTCTCTGCTGCATCCCCAGTGCCTAGAGCCCAGTACACAGTAGGTGCTCAGTTCCTGTTTGTCAATGGGTGCAGGCAGGCGGCTGCTGGTTTTCTGTTCCTGTCCCCATAGGCCTCGCAGTGCTGTCTGACTTCTAACACTATGTGCCTGCATCGATCTAATCAGAATTAGAAAAACAAACAAACAAAAAAAAAAAAGAATTAGAAGTCACTTGAAGGAACACTTAAAGGCCAGCGTGTCTAGAGTACAGCCCAAGCAGGAGGGGAGGACCGCAGAGTGAGAGCCTGAGGCTACGAGGTCAGCAGGCCCGGGGCGTGGAAAGCCAAAAATGGAATATTTTTAGAAGATCTGGGCTGTCCGGCCTGCCAGCCACCCGCTCAAGAACAAAGACGCAAGTCTCCCCAGAGCCCTGCGGGCCAGACACCCTCCCACAGCCTCGGCGGTGGTGGCCCTGCGACCCCGCCCGGCGCCGCCCTTCCGCCCTCAGCCTGGTTTCCAGCGGAGCCCGAGTGCGGAGCCGGTCGTGCGGGCACGGGGCCCGCGAGGGGCCCGCCGGAGAGGAATCCGGGCCGACCGTCCATCAGACCCCGAGTCGAGCCCCAGATCCGTCCTGCGTAGTACCCCACGGGGCACTGTGACCAGCGCTTTGCAGCAGAAAATGCTATAAATGTCGACTTTTTTCCACCAGTGTCTCCCTCCGGCTGCCCAGGCCTAGGGCGAGGGCGCGGCCTGGCGCCCTGAGACCGCGGAGCCCCACTGCGAGGAACGTCCTGCTCCCAGACCCTCTCCAGCGGCCGACACGTCGTCCTCTGAAAAGCCAGAGACAGTACAAGTTCAAGTGCTTGACCTTGGAGGGTCACAAACACCCTCGGGTAGAAAGAAGAGTTCCCCCCCCCTCCCCCCTCGGGCTGCTGGGGGCGGGGTGCCTTGATGCCCAGAGGAAGGAATTCATTTCCTCCCCAGGCCCAGGACTCAGACTGATTCTGACACCTGCTGGGCGGCCCCCAGGATGCCCCAGCTCCTCTGACAAGTGGCTTCCACTGCCCTGGGCCTGGGGGTTATTGTGCTTGGGACTTAGAGAGCCCAGAGGTGGCAGGAAGGATGCCGGGTCTGGCACACTCGGAGGTGTCCCTCCACAGGGCTGTTCTGTGAATGACCAGGGCACCAGCTGCATGATGACCTTTTTGTTGGTGGCCGGGCAGGGGCAGGGGAGGAGGGCCCCACGCCGGCCAGGACCACATGCCGCAAGCCTGGCTTCCTCTGCTGCTGGTGGGAACACCCGCTTCTGCCAGCTGGTTTGTGCCTTGTTTGAACCACCGGGGAAGTTTGCCCAAAGTTGCAGCCTGGTCCCAGTTGCAAGGGGGGAAGGTAGGAAATACTCCACCAGGCCAGCCATAATGATATCTGGGCCCAAGTTCACAAGGAATGTGTTTATCTTCATTATGCTTTTCTAGTCAAACATTTCTGCAAGAATTATTTGTTGTTTTTTTTAATAAATTTATTTATTTTTAATTTTGGGTGTGTTGGGTCTTTGTTGCTGCGCGTGGGCTTTCTCTAGCTGCGGCGAGCGGGGGCTACTCTTCGTTGCGGTGCACGGGCTTCTCATTGCGGTGGCTTCTCTTGGTGCGGAGCACGGGCTCTAAGTGCACGGGCTTCAGTCGTTGTAGCACGCGGGCTTCAGTAGTTGTGGCTCACGGGCTCAGTAGTTGTGGCTTGTGGGCTCTACAGCACAGGCTCAGTAGTTGTGGCGCACGGGCTTAGTTGCTCCGTGGCATGTGGGATCTTCCCGGACCAGGGCTCGAACCCGTGTCTCCTGCACTGGCAGGCGGATTCTTAACCACTGCGCCAGCAGGGAAGTCCCAAGAATTATTTGTTATTTTTAATATAAATTAAATATATAGTATTTTAATATGTTTAAAAAGTCAGTTAATGTAATTATATTATTTTGATATTTTAATGTAAACAAGCAAAATGGCATCATTATTTTTGACTCTGTTCTTTACAACTAAATCCTGCCTCTTACATGCAGCCTTCCTGGATTACCCAAATTGATCCTCATGAGACTTGACACCACCTAATGACCCAAGACTCTACTCCAGTGCTGTCAGGGGCTGGGTGTATGTAGTGGCTTGGGGGAAGCAGATGGTCATGGCCAATGTCCCCTGATTCTAATCCAGCCCCGTAGTTTCACAGGGAAGGGGTAAACAGTGGCTCTAGGGTTGGACCCTGGGCCGAGTTCCAAGACAGCACCACCTCCACAGCCCCCAGCCCCTCAGAGGTCCCAGCAGAAATGTGTTGAGAAAGGAATAACATCAGAGATGGGGAAAGTCACAAAATCCCCCTCTGCTTATCTCCTGCTGCATTCCAACCTCCCTAAACTCACTGGTGTTAAACAACTATTTTACGATGCTGTCTCTGTCCCACGATGTCTGGGGCCTCCCTCCGCTGGATTCATCCGGAGGCCCTTCATTTCCATTCATTTCCAAGTCTGGCACTTGGGCTGGGAGGACTCCAGGGCTGGAGCCCCTCCACGCAGCCTCCGTCTCTGGCCAGGGCTTCCTCCCACGGGGTGGATGGAGAGTGGAAGCTGCATAATCCTTTCTGCTGGCGTTGCTGCTGCCTGACTCTATGGGCCAAAGCAACCCGTCCAGTTTTAAGGCGCGGAGACATCGACCCTGCCCCACCATGAGTGGAATGACAGAGAACTTGCAGCCATTTTTCAAAACCTCCACACCCCTTCTGCAGTTCATCATGGGCAGTACCATTCACAGAGCTACCTACCGCACTTCCCAGTGTGACAGCGTGACTCATAGGGCAGGGCCCCAGGGGGACTTCCTCCTCCAGTGAGGAGGCTGGAGCAAGTCCATGTGGGACAGGAGTGGGGCTGGAAGGTGCGGACGGGATCTGAGAAAGACCCGGAAGCCTTAGTGGCTGGTAGGAAGAGGGTAGAGGCCAAGGGAGGAGGCCAGGGTTACGGGGAAGCTTGAAGCCTCCTCCAGGGCCTGGAGGAGGGTGTCAGTCATCAAATAAAATGGGGTGGGGCAGTAGGTGTGGGAAGAGAAGATAGTGAGTCTGGTGGGAACACGTTGGACTGAAGATTTGACGGCCACCTCATCTTTGCAGGCTGAGCGCCAGCACCACCTTCCCCAGGAAGCCCTCCCCGCTGCTCCAGGTGGAATTACTGCTCCCTCCTCTGGGCTCCCGAAAGCCCTGTTCTGCCCTCATCACACTGGCTCGGAGTCCTCAGTCCCAGGACGGTGCATCTTTGGGGCCCCAGCCGCATCCAGGGCAGGAGAAAAAGCACCTACAGGCTGAGGGACCTCGCAGCACCAGGAAGAGCAATATCTCTCAAAGGGCTGCCAGAAGCCTCGCTAGGGTGGAATTCCGGCTCTTCCCTCACTAGTGTGTGACCCCAGGCGAGTGAAGGGATCTCTGAACTGCTCTGAGCCTCAGTTTCCTCCTCTGTAAAGTGGGTATATTAATGGTCTTCACTCTTAAGAGTCAGGGTGAGGATTAGAATGTGCCCAGCCCACAATCAGCGCTTCAGCGAGGCTGGGCTCAGAAACCAGCCCCCTCGTGAGGTCAGGCGGGAACAGGCCTAGGATCTGGGCCAACTCAGTGGCCACCTAGGGTCTTGAGCTGGATACCAGGCCCCTCCCTCAGGGGTGCCCGGTGTAACCCAAAAGCCACAAGGGAAGGGCTGGTGGGAGGCGCTCCCCCAAGAACTCGTGGGCGGGCAGCAGATTTAGAAAAGGGAGGTTCGTCGCCTGACCCCCAAGTTACTCAAAACAGCACTGAGGTGGGGACACTTCAGGGGGTGGAATCAGAGGTGGCCTCCCGAGGAGGGAGAAATTTCAGTTCGAAATTCAAGCAGTGATAAGACATAGAGTGACAAGTGTCCCCGGCTCTGTCCCCCGACGCCCGGGTGCCCCCCGGGGATGTAGCCCGTGTGCACCTTTGCGGGGCAAGGCAGCCTCTGTTCTCCACACACTGTCCCTTTGTGACTCAACGTCCCAAGGCCCCGAGTGTCCTTTCAGCTCAGCGTGGGGAGAGCACCCGTCCTCGTCGCAGCGGCCGACAGAGTGTCCACAGGGTGACTCCCCCCTCAAGGCACTCAGTAGTCCCCTGCTGACAGGCATTCGGGTGCCTTCCGGTCTTCTGCGCTGACAATGAATGTCTTCGTGCAAACACCATTTCCCACCCGCATGAGCGTATCCGAGGAAGACAGTCCCGAGGGGGCGGCTGGAAAGGGCACACGCTCCTCATGTAGCCAGATGTGGCTACCTTGCCCTCCGCACTCTGGGGCCAGCAGAGGCTCTGAGCCAGCCATGTCCACGGGGAAGGGTCTACTGAATAGGGGGTGCTCAGGTCGGGAGGGCAGTCGGGAAGCAGCCCGGCACAGACAAGGGTACAGAGACGGGGAGGGGGGTCACAATGAGCTTGAAGGGAGAAGGGAAGTGGGGAGTCATGGGTGAAGTGGGGGTGGCGTGACTGACTCCCCACGGGTATCGTGACGGTCAATGAGGTGCACGCCACCCTCACCCAGTTGGGGCAGGCCCCACAGAAGGGACAGAGGCCATGGGTTCAGCCTGGCCCAGCAGTCAAGCACTCAGGCTGAGGGGACAGGGTACCTGGGCTCAAATCCTACTCTGCCACTGATTTATTGAGTCACTTGGTCTCTCTCAGCCTCAGTTTCCTCATCTGTAAAATGGGACCATAACAGCTACTCCCTGGAGGGAGATCACTCACGCAGAGACAGGTGCTCAGTAGTCCCTGTCTGCTTCCGCTGGCCCTCCGCTCAGCCTGGGGGGACATCTGCCAAGTGACACTGCTGCCGATGACACGCTCAGGGCACGAGAGCCAGGGTCTCCGCAGCACCCCTTCTGGGCTGTGGACTCTGGGCAGCCACACTGGCTCCTCGAGCCTCCCCTGTCTCGTCTGGCACATGGGACTCGGACCCTGGGTGCTGTGATGAGGCTCGAATGAGGGGCGTGTCTGTGCATGCCGGCACGAGGAGTGTGGGCTGGAGATGGGAGGGATGTGGCTCTGTCCTGCGGGCAGAGTGGGGCAGGTGGGGCGAGGCCATCTCTGCAGCCTCCTCTGGGACCAGCCAAGCGGCCAGGGCCAGCTGGATGGTTTTGATAAGTGAACATGTAAACAACAAACAACACAGATGTCCTGGGCTCCAGCGGAGGCTGGGCCCCCTCAGGGAGTTCCAGCAAAGGGGACCTGGGGGGATGGGGTTCGGGCAGCCTTGTTGCAGGTGCCACGAGGAGTTTGGGCGGAGAGGTGTGAGGTCTTATTCTATCCACGGGACAAAATAGAGTGATAAATAACAGTAGTAAAAAGAATAATAATGATAAGAGTACCCACTTACTTAGTGTTTATGGTGTTATTTAATCCTCAAAACAACCCTGAGAGAAAATATTTGCAAAACACATCTCTGATAAAGGGCTTGTAGCCAGAATATACAAAGAATTCTTACAAGTCAATCATAAGAAAACAAACAACCCAATAAAAAATGTGCAAAAGGCCTGAACAGACACCTGACCAAGGAAGCTATCCAGACAGCAAACAAGATGATGAAAAGATGCTTTCACCACCAGTCACCAGGGATGCAAACTGAGACCACGGAAAGAGTCCATTGCACCCCTGTTAGGACGGCTAAGATTTTGTTTTATACAAAGATTTTTAAAAATTGAAGTCTAGTTGATTTACAATGTTGTGTTAATTACTGCTGTACAGCAAAGTGATACACTTACACATTTATATATATTTTTTCATACTCTTTGCCATTATGGTTTTTCATAGGATATTGAATATAGTTCTCTGTGCTATACAGTAGGACCTTGTTGTTTATCCATCCTATATATAAAAGCTTACATCTGCTACAAACATGTTGGCAATCTCCTATAAAATCAAATCTATACCTACCTACAACCCAGCCGTTCTACTCCTAAGAGAAATGAAAACCTACACAGACACACACAAAAAACTTGTATGTAAGTATTAATAGCAGCTTTATTCATTATAACTAAATCCTGGAAAGACCCCAAATGCCCATAGAACTTGCGAATGGACAGACGAATGTGGTCAATCCGTCAATGGGCGACTCCTCAGAAACAAAGAAACGAACTCCAGATATGGGAACAACACGGTGCGTCCCAAGGGCGTTGAGTCCAAGACGCCAGACCTAAAAGGTGACACTCGGCAGGATTCCCTTTGAATGCCATTGTGGAAAAGGCAAAACTAGACACAAGACAGAGCCGTGGCTGCCAGGGCGGGGTGGGGGGGGGGTGGGTTAACCGCAAAGGAGCTCAAGGGAACTTGTGATAAAGGAAATGATGCTTGTGGTGGTCGTTGCGTAACTGTATACATTTGCCAAAAACTGTCAAACACACTTAAATGGTGAATTTTGTTGTATGCAAATTATACCTTATTAAAGCTGGAGGGGGGTGGAGGGAAGCCTGTCTTCCCTTCCTGTTGGGCCGTCCCTGCTCTGTTACAGATGAGGAAACCGGGGCTCAGAAGGTGCCGGGATGGCTCCGAGGCTTGTGGCGAACGCTGACCTGAGGGGGTGTGGATAGGCTGGCAGAGAGGCCGCTGGGAAAGCCTCAGGTGGAGCCAGGGCTGCGGGAGCCAGGGCTGTGGAGGGAAGGGCTCAGGCCCAGCGCAGCCTGCGGGAAGGCTGCTGGAGATGCTGAGATTTCAAGGACACAGGGCAGAGGGACATGTGACAGCACCAATGTGCACAGGGCAGCGGGCAGGAGCCTTCTCACCTGAAGCTGTGGCTCAGAGAGGTCAGGTGAGTCCCCCAGGTCACACAGCAAAGCTGGTGACAGAGCCGGACCTGCCGACTCCAAAGCTAGTGTCCTTGCTCTGGGGACAGAGGGAAAACGGGAGGCCTGAGGCCTTTGATGAACAGCCCAGTCCGTTCACTTCTCTCTGGGCCACAGCTCCCACCTCCATGAAGTGGGGGGAGAGAGACGAAGGTCTGGAAGGCGCTGCCTGGGCCCCGTCCCCACGTGGCCGACACCCGCTCTCACGCTGGGTGGGGAAACCAATCAGGAAGGTAGGTCAGCGGCCGGAGGGGACACTCCCTCCTCCCTGGGCCTCAGTTTCCCCGGCTCGTGGGAGCAAACTGGCTAAATGACAGGTGGAAAACTGGGGGCCGCAGTTAGCACCTGCACACATTCTGCTTTACCTCCATGCCTGCCTTTTCCCCCCTTTCCCCTCCAATTTGTATTGTGCAAAGTTTAAAGCACACAGGAAGTGGCAGCCTGGGCCAGCCGTGTTCCCGCGGAGCCGCTGGGCTCTCTCGCTAGCATAACCTTTCTCTGAGCCCTTCAGCGTGTGTCCCTGGAGGACAGATACATTCTCCTCATAACCACAACACGATTATCCCACCTAAGAAAAAAGCCATCGTGCCACAGACACCTAATATACAGGCCACATCCAAGTACCCCATTAACCCCGCATGTTTTTTGTGGCTGATTTTTTTTTCAAACCAGGATCTGACAAGATTCACATATTCTACTTGGTTTTATCTCTTTTTTCCCACAATTTTTTTTTTTTGGCCGCGCTGAGTGGCATGTGGGATCTTAGTTCCCCGACCAGGGATCGAACCCGTGCTTCCACTGCAGTGGAAGCATGGAGTCCTAACCACTGGGCCGCCAAGGAAGTCCCCACATTTTTAATTTAAAAAAATTTACATCTCCAGAAAAATGGCCTGAATCCTGCAATGAGCATGCAGACGGACTTTATTTGCCAGATCCTCTGTCTCTCGCCGCTAACCATTTAAGAGTAAGCAGCAGCCGCGTGTAATTGTGCAGTTAATCAGTTGCCATCATTTAAGCATTAGGAGGCCTCACTTCATTTTTTTCTTTCCAGCTCCTACTGAAACATCAGAAGACCTGGCCAGGTTTCCCACGTGAGCTGTCAGCCCCAGTCGGGGAGGCAGGGCAGGAAGCCCCACTTTGCCACACTCCGCACTGCCCCCTTTTGCCTAGCACCCGCCTGCCTTCCCAGTCCCTGCACCATAGCAGGCCTGGGCCCGCCCCCATTGCACTGTCGACCCCGATCTACCCCAAGGGCCTCAGGACCTCGGGCCGTCTCGGGAGGCTCCTTGGTCAGGCCTGCCCGGCGGCCCGTCCCGTCCTCCGCCTGGAATGTCAGCCCTGGACTCAGCCTCCCCGGGTTTGAGCCCTGGCTCCACCGCCTCCCCCCCAGAGAGCTTCAGCAGCACGCTGCTCTCGCTCAATGGATCCTGGCTCCACATGGGGGGGAGAGAGAAAATGAGGCCTTGCCCGGGAAGCACCCAGCGCACACTCAGTGCAGTGAGAGCTTGGCGCCTGACCCAACGGCCCAGTGACAGGGGCCGCTCAGAGGATCATTGTCTCCTTAAGATGGAAGAGCCGCAGTTGCGACAGAAGCTGTATTTAGAAATGACTCAAGTGCCCGACAATAAAGGGCCGTGGGGCGGGGGGGCTGCCAGGGCCTTGTCATCTGCTACTGACGTCATGGTGTCCACTCAGAGGATGACCACACACTGGGCGGAGGGCGGGTCCTTGGCACGTGCTGGCGCCGACCGGGCTGCAGGGCCTATGGTTCAGTGACAGGCTTCACTGTGGGTTTATACGCTAACTTTGGGGTTCAAATGGGAAGAAAGAATATACATTTGTATTTACTTGGGTTTATGTGTAGAAAACTGGAAAAATTCATAACAAGTGAGAACGCTTCCCTCTGTGAGGCGGGGGAGGATGGGGAAGGTGGGAGAGGGAGGTTGAGTGTCCCCTGGGGCTTGTGTACATTTTGTTTTAGTTTTGGAAACGTGTGAATATATTACATAATCAAAAATTAAATATAAGAATATTCTTAAAGAATGATTCTGTGGTTTCCTATATATTAACAAAGGAACTTGCTCACAGTATACTGTTAAATGGGAAAAAAGACTACAAAACAGTGAATATGAGTCCACTTGTGCTGGAGGAAACATTCTACCTGTGTGTAAAGAGCTCACATGAACAGTTCTGGTGCCTTATTTGTCGATTTCCCAGACTCTAGAACCGGGGCACTTGCTCCATACGAGGAAGGAAGGAATGACGTCGCAGGAGAAGTCACCCAGGAGGACACGCCACCCCGGCCGTGGACCTCGGAGGGGCTCGGTCTCCTGGATATTTTCCTGATTATTCGGAAGATTGTAAGTCAGGTCCCTCGTGCATCCACTCAGGCAGGAAGGACAGGAGAGGCTCCGTCCCAGGGTGGAGGCGGGGAGGGGGGCGCCGGGCCGGACGGTGAGCTCCCCGGGGAGGATGTGGGGCTGGTGAGCAGCACGGGGTCGGGGGTCATAAAAGTGCTTTACAACTGGGTTGTGATGGCAGCTGCACGGGGTACACATTTGTCAAAACTATAAAAAGGGGTAATTTTTGCTATATGTAAACACTACCTAAAATGTTTTTTGATAAAAGAAAAAAACACAGAAACAAACACCACAGCCACGATGGGTACGCTGGGCTTCATTTTATAATTCTCTCTACTTACATATGTGTTTGAAATTTTCCAATATTAAAAAACAAACAAACAGGAGCCGGTCCCCGCGTGCGGTGCGCTTCCCTGAGCTGTGGGACGTGCACCTGGGACTCGGCTCAGACACTTGCAAAACAAACAAACAAACAAACAAACAAACAAAAAACCTAAGATCCCTGGTCTGCTCAGAACCCTCTCACGGCCCCTCCTGGCTCAGAATAAAAGCTGAAGACGCCACATGGCCTCAGTTCTTTAAATTCACCCCAGGGTCTTTGCACTGGCTGTTCTCGCTGACTGGACCAGGCTCCCTCACCTCCTTCAAGTCTTTCATTAAAAAAGCCCGGTCTGTAGAGGTCTGTCCTCGATACCCCCTCTGAAACCTCTCCAAAGGCACCTCCTCCCCTCCCCCCCACTGAGTCGCCCTGGGCCCTTGTCTCAGTGAGACGGACCACGGATTTATTTCCTTCTTGGTGCCTCTCCCTCCCCTAGAATGTCAGCTCCTGAAGGGCAAGGAGTTTGGTCTGTTTGTTCACTGGGTGCCCCTAGAATAGTGACTGGCACGTAGTAGGTGCTCAATAAATATTTGCTAAATGAATTAATGGCTGACTGAATAAATGATACCCTATACACAATACATGGGACCCGGTCTCTGTGTGGCCCCACCAAGGCTTGGCCATTGGGGCTTTCATGACCCAGGGCCCATCTCCCCAGGACTGCTGGGACCCAGCTTTGCTTTCTAACTTTGGGGTGGGGGGTGGTCACAGGTTCATTCAGGAGCCCCTCCCCAAGGCTCCTCCGTGACCAGCATGCTTTGGGGTTGAAAGATAGAGGCAAGTCCTTTCAACTCTGTAAAGACTGATTACTTGCTTTATTCTTTGATTGATCCACTGCCTGTTCCACAAAGGATTTCCGCAAGGTTTAAAGACCCCAACAAGATAATAGACATTTAAAACTAGGACAGAAAGAAGGGAATCAAAAACAGGGAGGATCCTGGGCGCTTATGGTGGACCTGGTGTGCCCTCGGCCCTGCCAAGAATCTCCCCTGGACCCAGGAGGGCTGAGGAGCTTCGATGAGGGCCTTCCAAGGCAGGTGATGCTTGCACAGCAGCGCATGCCAAGGCCCAGCATGGGAAACAGCAGAGCCAGTTGATGGAATTTCCAGAAACTTGTTCTGGCTTCCCCACAGCGCTCAAGTTCTTTGGAGACAAAGAAATCACCTGAGACACACACAAGGTTACGTCTTGCTCAGGATTGCAGCCAGCCCTGACTCAGCTCCAGTCAAGACCCCCTCTGACCCCAGGATCCTTTTTTATCTCCTTGTATGTGATGACTCACTCCTCAGCCTTGTTTCGTTTCCAAACTCTGTGACACAATACACACTTATTTTTTTTTTAAACTGCTAGGATAGGATATTCTCAATAAATGTATCTGACAAAGGACTAATAACCAGACAATAAAAAGAACTCCAAAAAAAAAAAAAAAACTTAAACAGGCACTTCACAAAAGTAGATATCCAAACGGTCAAGGAGTGGATGAAAAAGGTTCAACGTCATGGGTCATCTGGTGAAAGCAAACTTAAGCCAGTGAGCGACGACTTCACACTCATCAGATGGCTAGAACTAAAGGGACTGACAGCACCAAACATAACTCTCAAAATTGTTGGCAGGAGTGTAAAAATGGTACAACCACTTTGGAAAAAGGCCTGGCAAGTCCTCATAAAACTCAAGGTACACTGACTGTAAGACACAGCCACCTGCAAGGAACACCATGTTCAAGAATGTCCACAGTACGTTTATTCATAACAGTCAAAATCCAGAAACAACCCAAATGCCCATCAACAGCAGGCGGATAAATTGTGGAATATGTATACAATGGAATACTATTCGGTGATGAAAAAGATACAACCACAAGGATTAACCTCACACATAAAATGTTGAAAAAAAGAAACTGGACCCTGAAAGTGCATACTATATGATGCTGTTTACATGAAGTTCTAGGAAAAGCAAATTAGTCAAGGGTTGGGGCACTGGCTGGAAGGGGGAAACACAAGGGTCGGGTATCTGGTATTGGGCAGTGGTCACGTGGGAGTGACGTCATGCTTACACCCTCGTTAACGAACTAGTAAAACTTGCAGTCACCTGACTCGGTGGGCTGCTTCTGATCTGAGCAAAGCTGGGGGTGGGGAGGGGTTGTCCAGTCCGCCTTCAAAAAAGTAGTCTGGTCCTCACACCCCCCCCAGTCCTGTGTGTCCTCAAGCAAGTCCCTGGCCCTCTTGGGACTCAGTCCCCCCGCCCACCCCCCCTCGAGTGGCTCCAGGGATCTCCAAGGCGCTTCCCGCGCTGCTGCCTCTGGGGTAGAGGGGGCATTTCACCGGATCCAAAGCAAGCAAGGTGACCTCGCAGGTCTCCCCAGGCCCCTGTCCTCCCGGTGACAAGGGGTTAAGCGCACCTACTTCCCAGGCTTCGCTAGGGCTTTGCTGAGCGCAGGCACACAGCAAGCGCTTAATAAGTGGTGGCTGCGAGGAACTTCCCTGCTGGCGCAGTGGTTAAGAATCTGCCTGCCAATGCAGGGGACACGGGTTCAAGCCCTGGTCCGGGAAGATCCCACATGCCGTGGAGCAACTAAGCCCGTGCACTGCAACTACTGAGCCTGTGCTCTAGAGCCCGTGAGCCACAACTACTGAGCCTGTGAGCCACAACTACTGAAGCCCGCGTGCCTAGAGCCCATGCTCCGCAGCAAGAGAAGCCACCGCTATGAGAAACCCGCGCACCCCAAAAGTAGCCCCCGCTCGCCACAACTAGAGAAAGCCCGCGGGCAGCAACGAAGACCCAACGCAGCCAAAACTAAATAAATTTAAAAAAAAACAAGTGGTGGCTGCGAGGGGACGGTGAGAATTGCCCTACAGGTCGTCACGTGTCTTTGAGAAGGGGTCCGTGGGGGCCCCAGAGTCTCCTGCCGGCTGAGGCCAGAGGCCCAAGGGCCCTGGCGCGAAGCTGTGAGCGGCGCGGCGCCTTTAAGAGCCAAACGGAATGCACCAAAACAGAGCGGCCGCGCGCTCACTGGCCGCGCGCTGCACGTGACCGCACAGCTGATTTCCTGCCCCCCCTTTTTGTTGCTGCCGCCGCCGAGTGTCAGTTTCTGCGCCGCCGCCTGCGGTCGGCCCACGGTGCGGGTCCGTGCGCATCTCGCGGAGCCCGCCGCGCGCCCGCAGCCCGGGTCCCAGCGCCCATGGCGCACTCGCCGCCCGCCGTGCCGCCGGGCGCGCCGGAGCAGGGCTGCCCCATCCGCGTGGAGCACGACCGTAGGCGCCGCCAGTTCACCGTCCGGCTTAACGGTAACGCGGGGCCCGGCCCGCCCCCGCCTTTTGTCTGCGCGCCGCGGGGCTGGGGGCGCACTCGCGGGCCGGGTGGAGGCGGGCTGCCGGGAGAGTCGAGCCCGCGCCGGGCGCCCGGGGTGGAGAGGGCCCCGGGGAGGCGGAGGCAGGCGCCGGGCAGCTCCGATCCCGCCTCGGCCCCGGGGAACCCGCACCTGCTCGGCCTGGCTGTTTTCCGGGCTGCTGCCGAGGTCCTGGGGAGCGTGGTGAGCCACCACCTCCCCTTTCTCCGGTGTTCAGTGGCTTCTGGCTGTCCCTGGGAACCTTAGCTTTAATGCACCAAGGGGATTGGAAGAATCCTCTGGGCCGACCCGGGGCTGACAGACAGAGGGGCTTCTGCCTGGGAGGGGCGGGGGGCGTGGAGGGATGGTGTCACCATCAGACCCCAGAGGCTCTGGGACTTTGGCTAAGTTGCCTCATCTCTGTGCGCGCCAGTTTCTCCGTCTCTGCAATGGGGTTAACACCAGCGCATAACCCCTGACTGGTGGTAAGGACCAGATGCCCCAGTAAGAGTAAGGTTCAGAACAGCGCCTGCGGCAGGTAGTAAATGTTGGTGAGCATTGACTGGGCATTATTATTATTATTATTAATTATTATTATTTTGGCCAAGAGGTGCAGCATGCGGGATCTTAGTTCCCCCACCAGGGATTGAACGCGTGCCCCCTGAAGTGGAGGCACTGGAAGTGCGGAGTCTTAACCACTGGACCTCCAGGAAAGTCCCTGGGCATTACTTTTTAAACCAGAAGCAAAGTGAAGTCCTCATTTCCTGTAAAGAAAGGTTCCACCACTTACTAGCCCACACTCCCTCCGCCTAAGAGGTCTGGGGATGGAAAGTGGAATTATGAAATGGAGGAGTGAACTTTCATCCCTGTGCCCCACCCCTTCTG
The DNA here is from genome assembly GCF_009873245.2 of Balaenoptera musculus. Taxonomy (NCBI): domain Eukaryota; kingdom Metazoa; phylum Chordata; class Mammalia; order Artiodactyla; family Balaenopteridae; genus Balaenoptera; species Balaenoptera musculus. The sequence goes on along the minus strand of NC_045804.1, from coordinate 59,440,357 downwards.
CCTTAATAACTTTTTCTTCCCTCCCAGCTGGGCCCCCTGTGGCAGTGTCCAAGCTGGAAGGGCCCTTATGGGCCACTGTGCCCATTTGTGAGGAGGGAAGAGAAAGGCTTCCTGAGGTGGGGGGGATGTGCAGAGCCCGGATGGGGTCCTACCTGGGCCCACTCCTCCCACCTGCACTTGGACGCCCGGGAGGGGCTGGGGCCTGGAGCGCGGACCGTCGTCAGACTCCCCCTTTGGGCTGTGCTGTGCATTGAGCTGGGCCCAGCACATCGCTGTCACAACACCCTTGTGACCTGGGCATCACCACCGCAGCTCAGGGGAGTAAGCCGAGGCCGGCGCAGGGGAGGAGCTCAGGCCAGAACTCAAACACGTGTCTTTCCACCTGGAGGCATGTCCTTCCTCCGCCGTGCTGCCTGCAGTGGCCCAGCGGGCTGGCCGGCCGTGACTCTCCGGGCCCCGCTGCTCTCGTTGGACGAGGCCCCATGGCTTTTCAAATCCTCTTTTTGAGGCTCCAGAGAGGCCTTAGATTCCCTTGGGGGGGCTCAGGAGACCCTAGACACTCAGAGGAAGAAGAAAAAGGGAATGTTTGGGGTTTTCCTTCTTTCTTTCCCTAGTGAGTACAGCCAAAGGACACCCCTCTAGACTCGGCTGTGGTCAGAGCTGGACGTGACCCGCCGTCTTTCTAAACTTGCCCCTCTGTTGCCTGCTGCTCGGATGGCTAACTGTAAAGTGGACCGGGGTCCCCAGCCAAGCCCGGGAGTAGCTCCTCGCCCGCCCGCGAGGCGGGGGCTGTGCGGCCGGGCCGGACCTGGTCTGGGTGTATATGGGGGGCGGGGAGTCATCTGTGCCCAAGCCCCCACCCCACCCCGCCCCAGCTAGGGAGGGGAACGGCCTGCCGTGCTGTCTCCTGACCTGCAGGCAGGCCCCGGAGGCCAGCTCACTGCGCCCGGTGAGAGATGTGGACACTGAGGCCGAGAGGCAGAGCGGCCCTGGGGCTCCAGGTGCGGGTGTGTACCGGCCATCCCCTGGCAGAGCTGGGCTGTTGCGCCTCCAGCGGGCTCCAGGTCTGGGGAGGGAAGAGGTTTGAGCGGCTGTGTGCATTCAGTCCTCAGGAGGCCCCACGCACGCGGAGTCGCTTTATCCTCAGCCTTGTTGGTGGGGGGTGGCGGCGTTGTCCGAACTGCTCTGCCCATTTTACAGAGGAGGAAGCTGAGGCAGGGAAAGTGACTGACGTGCCCAGGGGCTCGCACCTTGGAGGTAGAAGAACTAGGATTCATTCCACAAGTGCTTATTGAACACCTACTGTGTGTTGCGAAACGTTGTTGTAGGTGCTGGGGGCTCCTGGGACCGACCGTCTGGGGGGCAGTGGACGATAAAGTGTAGAGCGTCCTAGAGAGCAAGACTGGTGAGAAATAAGGTCGGGTGTCAGGAGAGGGCTCTTCTTTGTTTGTTTGTTTATTTCGGCTGCGCTGAGCATCATGTGGGATCTTAGTTCCCCCACCAGGGATCGAATCCGTGGCCCCTGCATTGGAAGCGCAGAGTCTTAACCACTGGACCACCAGGGAAGTCCCAAGGGCTGTTGTTTAGAGTCAGGTGTCTGGGAGGGCCGCCCTGCGAAGGAGGCAAGGAAGGGAGCTACGGTGGGAAGGGCACTCCACGTGGAAGGGGCGGCAAGTGCAAAGGCCCTAGGATGCCTGGTGTGTATTGGGAGCAGCAGGGACGGGGGACGGAGAGGCTGCATAGCAGAGGACGTCAAGAGGTCTTGGGGGCAGGTGGTGCGGGGCCGTGGAAGGCATTGTGAGGACTTGGCCTTGACTCCGGGTGAGGTGGGTGCCTGGGAGGGTCCTGAGCAGAGGGCGGGTGGGATGTCCTGGGCTCCCTCTGGCTGCTCTGGGGCAAGACAGGAGCAAGGATGGCTACTGCTCTGGAGCAGGCGGTGTGAGAGGAGGGGAGAAATCCCAGCTGCTGGATGGTTGTTGAAAGAAGCGTGGTTGGGTCTTGCTGATGTGGGCTGTGAGAGAACGCAGGTGCCCAGGCTTGTCTGGTCCCCAGATCCAGGGTCTGAAAAGCTAGCTTGTATCACCAGTGGGGTGAAAGCGCAAAGCCAGAACTGAGCTCCCACCCCTGGGCGGCCCCACCCTTGGCCTTTGCTTTCCCCTCCCAGCCAGTGCCGAGCGTCCCACTTGCTCCAAGAAGGGTCATTTGGGGGTCCTGGAACCCAGCGCCTTCCACATCCTCCCCAGCCCCCACTTTGCGGATGGGAAGACTGAGGCCCTGGGCAGCAGAGGCCTCCTACATTCGGATCCCAGTTCCCGGGCAGGAGGCCCCTGCACGAGACACGTTGTGCCCCCAGGGCACCCTCATGCCCTTCGCGTCCTGGGATGCATGCTAGAGCGGGTCCCTGGGCAGGGTGCCTGGCGGGGGGATGGGACCAGCTGGGCCTGTGGGTGGGCTTCCTGGGCGGCCCCCAGGGTCTGCCCTCTCACGCTTCCCAGCTCTGAGCCACCAGCACGTGGCCCCTGCCCACACCAGGCTCTGCAGGTAGAGATGCCCAGAGAAGCCAGGCGGTGCCGCCCGCCCTGGGCTCCCTCGCCCACTTGTCCTTGGCCAGCTACCTCCCAGAGGGCGCAGAGGGCCTGGGTTCTGGCTTTGCCTCTGCCTCAGCCTCATCGTCTGTATAACAGGCGTTTTGATCTGCTGGGCCTGCTCTCGGAACTGGTGCAGGCAGGGCGGAGACCGAGGGAAGGGCTCCTCATTTGCCAAGTTGCTTTAACTTTTCTCAAAACCAGTCACAGCCCATGATCTCGACGCGACTCTCAGGCCCAGGAGGGAAGTAGTGGTTGTCCCAGACCTGGTGAGGTCTGAGGTCTCCTGGCAGAGCTGGGACTGGAAGCCGGGGCCCTGGCTGGCTCCGTGGCCCGCAGGTGGCAAGTACTGGCCCAGCCCGGAGAAGGGCCTGGGGTCCAGCCAGGCTGCCATGAGCGGAGACTGTGGGATCCACGGACCCAGATGCCGGGGATGGGGTGGCCGTGGTGCCCAGGGGGGCAGGTCAGGGGGGTCTCCGGCGGGAGGCGCCAGGCAGAGGGAGCACCCGCCTGAGGCTGGGTGGACGTGGGGGGCCACGAGGGGGCCCCTGAGCAGAGGACGGACAGGATGTGACTCGGCTTCCACGGGGGTGCAGGGGCCGGCGGAGGTATGAAGTGGCCAGATTCCGGGCATGTTTTGAAAGCTGTGCCCACGGGCCTGCCGGAGGTCAGAGCAGAGGCTGAGAGGCGTACGAGAAGGGCCTCGGGGGGTGGCCGTCCCCAGGCAGCGTGGGGCAGTTGGGGCTGGGTGGCCTCTGCGGTCACCCTGAGGCCCAGGTGTTGCAGGGCTGTCCGCTGGCGTCCGGCTCCTCCGCAGCCCGGGGAGGTGCGGGGCGGGGAGAGGGGTCAGCGTCGCGCCCTCTCCCTCACACGCAGCCCACGTCCGCCCCGCGGCCCGATGCCCTTCTGCTCCTCTCGGCCGCGAGACCCGGGGTCCCCAGACAGCTCCACACGTGCCGAGCTGCGCCATAGCCTCTCAGAGCCTCGGTTTCCCTGTTTGTCGACGGGGCTGTGAGAACCCTGCCCATTTTGTAAGGTTCTCGTGAGGATTGGTGTGCGCAGGGGCTGAGTGCGCCCCACCGGTGTGCGCTGCAGCTGTCCTGTCCTGCTGTCCCCAAGGGCGTGGGGTCGGGCTCCGGGGAGGTACCGGGCGTGCAGGAGCCACGAGCCGGCCTCCAACTCCTGCTGTGCGTCTGGCCCACAGAACAGCAGGAGTTTGTGGGGCAGGTATTTCTTGGGCATCTGCCCCGGGCTGGGCACTGGGGATGTGGTGGTGACCGAGCCCCTGGGACCACCAGGAGCTGGCGGGCTGGGAGGGGCAGAGAACCCCCCAGGCCATCGTGGGATCTGGTCCATCTGTGGCCCCAGTGGTCACGCAGGAATGCTGACGGAGGCGCTGGGTGAGCGAGTAAACAGGGGCCGGGAGCAGGCCAACAAGGGCTCCAGACCCCCGCCCCCTCTCCGCAGGGCTGGCCACAGGGCAGAAGCAGAGGTCTGCTCAGTGCCCGTGAAGCCCCCGACGTGGCCTGCTCCCCTGCGTAAACATTCGCCTCGGGGCCTTTGCGCTGGCTGTGCCCTCTGCCCACCCCTCCCCTGCTCTTCCCTCAGACGCCTCCTGCTCCCCAGTTACCCCTCAGCTCAGAGGTTTCCTCCTGGGAGGTCTCCCCTGACTACCCTGGCTAAATGCCCGTCTCCCCTGGCCCAGATTATTTTTTCCTTCATACACTTGAAACTTCCTGAAATAGTAACCCGTGGAGTTGTCCTCAGCTCCTGAAACAGTGTCTGGGGCTCAGTGAACTTTTGTCAAGGGGAACAGGTGGCCAGATGGGTGGATGGGATGCCTGGGCAGGCAGATGGGGGCCAGATGGGTGGATGGGTGTGTGGTTGGATGGACAGACAGGCGGATGAGGAACTGAGGACTTTGGTTGGAGGAACTCCAGTGAAATGTTTTTCCAGCGGGAAACCAGAGTGGACCAGAGTTCCAGGCCTGAGAGGGCATGAAGGCCAGCTTGCTCTGCCTCCCATGCCTGGCGTGGCTGTCCTGTGTGCCCTCCTCCTGCCCTTCCCCAGGGTCCGGTGGGCGGTCCTGCTCTCTTGTCTCTTCTGGCTCTGGTTGAGTTGGCGCCTTGCTGAGCTCTGCTCTTCATCCAGCGCTGGGCCTGGGGCTCCCAGACCCTCGGGCAGGTGCTCCGCTGGGGATGCAGAGAGCTGGGCTTTGGGGGGCGCCGGGGGCCCTGGGATGCTGGCTGGAGGGTAGCAGGAAAGGCCCACGCGGGGCGCGGTGTGTTCGGGCGCTGTTCTAAGCATTTTATGGAAATTGCCTCATTTAACCCTCCACACACTCTAATGAGGAACGTTCTGTTACATCCATACTTTATGGACGCGGAACTGAGGCGCAGAGAGGCTGTTCCAGACCCAGCTCCCCAGCCGGGCTCCAAACGCCTGCGCCTCCAAGGCCCAGGTCTCCGTGCCGGCTCGGGCCTCACCCGCCCACCACCCTCCCCACAGGGTGTCACGACCGGGCTGTCCTGCTCTACGAGTACGTGGGCAAGCGGATTGTGGACCTGCAGCACACGGAGGTCCCCGACGCCTACCGCGGGCGCGGCATCGCCAAGCACCTGGCCAAGGTAGGGGCGTGGGGGCTGCCCCCCACTCAAAGGAGACCACGCCCCGGGGGCCGGGCCCCGCCCTCCCGGGGCTGCCGCTGCCTCGCCCCCTTCCCCTCCTCTCGGGCCGGGCCCCGCCCTCCTCCCGGGGCTGCCGCTGCCTCGCCCCCTTCCCCTCCTCTCGGGCCGGGCCTCGGGCCCCCCCCCCACCAGCACACGCACACACCTGCCTGGTGCCGGGAGCTCACTGCCGGGACCCCGTGTCTGGTGCTCCATGAACCCTTGCTGAACAGGTGGACAGACGGACATTGGAGTGACTTGGCTCTTGCCCCTGCGTCCCCAGCCGCTAGGAGAGCAGCTTGGGCTACAAGGGGCTTTAACCTGGAGCAGAGCTCGGCCTTGCGTTCCCCTGACGGCTGCTGGGGCCCAGCCCCTCCCCCTGCTGCCCCGCTGCTCCCTCCGCCTCCTCCCCCCTGGCCCGGGCGGGGGACAGGTGTCTTTCAGCAGCAGCTCGAGCTGGTCTGTGGGCCCACCCCGTTACAAGCGAGGAACCCAGAGTTGCTACCTGGGTAACAGGAGAAGGGATCTGCCAGGGGTGAGGGCGCTTATCCGCAAAATGGGAGAAGAGCCTGGAATCCTGTCACTAGAGGCTCTCGGGTTGAAACCCGGGGTCAGGTGTGGGCCACTGGGGGGGGGGGCCGGACGGTCAGACGGCCGACCAGGAGCCCAGGCGCCTAGTCGGCCCTCGGCCTTTGTCATCAGATCCTCCAGCTACACCCAGACTGTGCTGTACTGTTTCAGCAAGCGTTCATTGTGCTCCAGTGTGTGCAGGGCACTGGGGCAGGGAGGTCACCAGACCCACCAGGACGACAACTGCACGCTGACACCCCCGCCCCCGGCTGCTGCTCTTGGGATCCCTGTGAAAACTGAGTGACCTCTGCCAGGGGCGGAGGGAGCCCCGGGCGCCCTGACCCAGCCCATAGGGGAGGCTCTTGAAGGAGCATCCAGTGAAGAATTAGCGGAGGAGTTTGGTGGGCACCCCGGCTCCCTGTGGAGACGGGCGGGCGGGGTTCTCCCGGGGCGGATCCGATCCTGGCCCCTCTCTTCCCTGCCTTGTTCCTCCGGCAATTCACCAGAGCTTCCCGCCCCGGCTTCCCGACTGTAACGGCGGTGGCGGCGGCACCCCTGGCTCCGTCGCAGACCCGAGGGAAAGCCCGGGGCCTGAGGGGCTGGGCCTCCGAGCCGAGGTGCCGCTGGGGGCCCTGACCGCTCTTCTCTCTGCCCGGCTGCCAGGCCGCTCTGGACTTCGTAGTGGAGGAGGACCTGAGGGCCCATGTCACGTGCTGGTACATCCAGAAGTTCGTCAAGGAAAACCCCCTGCCGCAGTACCTGGAGCGCCTGCAGCCGTAGCCCCGGCCCCGCGGGGCCCGAGCCCGCCCACCGGACCCTCCCTCCGGGCCTCGCCCCGGCCTCTGCGTGCTCTCAGGAACCCTGGTCCCCACGGGGACAGACTCAGAGTTATTTTTGTAAGGACGCTCATCTGTGGCCATGGTCCAGCTGCCGTGGCGAACGGGGCCCGGCTGTTCCTGCTCTGCAGACACCGTGAGGGCCCGCAGTCAGGACTGGAACGCGGACAGGGGCGGCCCTCTGGCCTTTCTGGGTCCCACCTGCTGCTCCCCGCTCCGTGATGGGCAGGGGGGCTGATCTGGGGCCCTGCCGACTTGCCCAGGCCGGGTCCTCTGTGCAGATGAGGAGCCACGAGGAACCTTGTATGCCAACTGCTGGGGGCATAGGGCCAAGCGCGCATGCGCGCACACGTCTCCTTACTCCTTGCAACGCCCCCACAGCTCTCCAAGAGGCAGGCCCCCCGTGGCTGCCCTCCCCCTTCCAGCCCGAGTATCTTGGGGATCCCCACCCCTCGCTGTGGCTGAGCTTTCTCAGAGAGGGCCCTTCAGAGCTGGGGTGGGAGGGAGAAAACCGTCCTCCACGAACCATCCGCACCACCCAAGAGGAAGAAGCAGTTCTGCAGAGGGATTTCCTGTGCAGCCGCCAGACATCGGAGCGTCTTTGCCTTCCTGCGAGCTCGTGGCCCGTCAGGAGTCCTGGGGCCCCGCCCGGACCGGCCTTCCTGGGAACAGCCTGGGGAGCAAGCACCCCAGCACCCTTTGTCCTGTGGGGCCAGCCTTTCTGGGGGCTTCCTCTTGGGGGCTGGTTAGGGCTCAGTGTACCAGCCTCCTCTGCCGTGCTCCCCACAAGGGCTGAATCCACGCCTGCTCTTCTGTGGGGCTGGAGGGGAGCCCAGGAGTCCGGTCCCTCTGGGGCTGAGACGTGAGTGACGTGGCCCCTCCAGGCCTCTGGCTAGGGTGGGCTGGTTGCCCCCGTGACGCCTCCCTTGCCTGACCTCGGCAGGCATTAGCCTGTGTCCTCTTTCCACTCGTCCGCTCCAGTGTTGCACCAAGCCCCACTCCTCCACTGCAGTGGCCTGGGGCCCCCAAACACCTGTGCACAAATGCCTTCTCACCTGGTGGCGGGAACATCTCCGTCTGCGTGCCTGAAGGCCTGGCAGCCCCAGAGTCACCGTCCTCAGCATCCCCCACTCTTCCCAGGTCCCAGCCCCCAGGTCCCAGCCCCCCTCTGGCCTCCAGGAATTCCTGAGAGGGCCAAGGGCACCCACCGCACTCCCAGCTATGTTTGCAAAGGGCTTTTGGGGGAGTCAGGGAGGCCCCTGAGCCTCTACTGTGCTGGCAGGAGGTGGGCTCGGCTGCTGGGTCCCCTCCGAGCCCGGGGGTATCCCCTTCCCGGTGCAGCATAAGGAAAGAGTGGGTTGTAGGCCTGAGAGTGGACTGACGGGCAGCCCAGGCTCTGAGCCATTTCCCTCTCCAGCACCACCCCCTCCCCATCCACACATCCCTCCCCAAGTTCAAGCACAGACTCCGTCATGAGAACTTCTCTCCAGTAGCTCAGCGAGCTGGTGCTGATCCCTCTGCAGCCTTTGGGGCAAGGTGGCCCCGTTCCAGGAGGCGCTGTCCATGGGAGGGTGTCGCAGCGGTGGCGCAGGGGACCCCAGGGCAAGCAGCTTGTGGAGGAGCGGAGGGCTGGGTGGCACCAGGGCTCGCCAACCCCCGGCCCAGCCTGCACCTGTGTTCTAACAGCAGGTGACTCTGGTGCCCAGCCGGCACACAGACAAAACACTTAGTACTTGAACCAGGGGATGTGCGGGGTCTCCAGGGCCCCTGCAGCGCTGGACCCAGGGACAGCTTGTCCCCAGTTTCTGCAGGTGCGACCCGGGCCTCCTTGCCTCGGGCTGCCTTAAAGTGCCGCTGCTCCCGCTAGAGCCCTCGGCGGCAGCAACGGCCAACTCTCCCAGGTCGGGCCGGGTCCGCTGCAGACCCCTGCCCCGGAGCCCCAGCCCCCTCTGCCAGCATGCCCAACCCCATCCCGCTGTGGCTGGCCGCCCCCCCCCACCCCGGTGCTACCCTGACTGACTGGCATCCCAGCCTCGGCCCCCAACCCCACCCATCCCGGGACACCTGGGGAACTCTTGCTCAGGAGGCAGGTCACGTGGGCCAGTTTGTGTGCCACTGGCAGGACAGGGGGACACTCAAGAGACCCACCTAGGCCCCCCAGGCAGATCACCCCCGAGGCCCCGTGCCCTCCTGCCACAGCTGACTTTGTGGGTCTCTCTTTCTTGCCCGGTCGAGACAGGTGGTCACTCACGTGCCTTTCCCACTCAGGACCTGCTGCAGGTGGCGTCTGGGCCAGGGCTGGTCTCCAGACGGATTGCATGACGTACATTTCAATAAAAGGTGTGACCCAGTGCAGCTCCAGGACTGCTTCTGGAAGGGCAGGGGCACTCCCCCACCCCCCACCCCTGCCTCTGCCCCACCCCCATGACAGTTGGGCTCCACCCAGGTGTGTGTGTGGGGGAGCCCTCAGGTGTGAGGGAGGAGTAAGAGGGCAGACCTGGCAGGTGCTCTGCGTTCCCGCATCCTAACTGGCGGCAGGGGAAGCAAGGCTCTGAGAGGCGCAGGTGGCGTCAGGATCTGGGGGCTTTGCCGGCCCGGCCCGTGCCTCCTCCCATGTACGGGCCCCTCTGAGGCCACAGTCATGCCCCGGGCACTGGCTCCCCTCGCTGGGAGCAGCTGGACGGGGTGACCAGGAAGAGGCCGTCAGGTCACATCAGCTGCTGCTCTTAGCCCTGTCCCTCTCTCCCCAGGAAGCCTTCCCTTGGAGCTCCTGGCCCAGGGGGCACAGGCCAGGGGCAAGCGTGACTCAGAACACAGACGATGGAGAGCCTCCGGCATGGTGTCCGGAGCCTGAGGACTCCTGGATGGGGCGTGTTCCTCTAGGTCCACCTGGCGGGGGGGGGGGGGGGGGCGGGGGTCACATCTCTGCCCCGACGGAGAGGAAGGGGCTCTGCGGTCACCAGGTCGCCAGCCCTCCATCGTGGCCAGCTCAGCTCCCACAGCAGCTCCGTGAGACACCAGGTATTGGGAACCAGAGGCTGGGGGCAGGGGGGTGTGTGTCACAAGGCTGCAGGAAGGCAAGGGGACCAGGACCCACGCCCAGTTCTTGCCCCTCCACGTCCACATCCCGTGGCGGAGACTTCACATGGCAATTCCCAGGGACACCCCCAGCAACTGCCCTGCTGCAGCCTGGGGTCTAGAAGTAAAACCCAAGTTACCGTCTACCCTGAACCAGAATGAAACGGCGGGGCAGGGACAGGACAGACCCAGTAAAGGTCCTACCGGGAGGAGGGAGGGCAGGAGCCGGCAGCCGGGGCAGGAGTCGTGGGTGCTGAGTGACCCCTGCCCACCCAGCCCTCCTCATCCTGCTTCCCCATGGCCACCTCTCAGGAGTCGTCGGCACACTTTCTGCAGCTCTTTCCTGACCACGTGGGTGTGACTAGGCTTTCCTCTGAGCAGCAACTCGGGGGCCCATGTCCCCTCCAGCCTGCAGAGTCCCCATCCCCAAAGCCGACCACATCCAGCTGTGGAACGGGCAGGACGGGGCCCAGGGCCCCCTCATGTCCCCAGCACTGCTGCAGGGCAGGCTGGGGGTGAGTTCCAGCCATACAAACAAGGAGCCTGCGTTCTGAGGCCTGGATGGGGAGAGAGGAAAACGCACCCCCACTGGGATCTGGATTGGGGGAGGGCTCTTTGCTCACAGCATGGGGCAGGGTCCCCTCAAGGCAGCCTGGCTGGCAAGGTGGTCCTGGGAGGTTCAAAGCCTGGAGTTAGATGGCAGGACAGAGCTGCAGGCACAGCATGCAGCCTTTGGGTAAAAGAAAGCAGTTTCTTTTTTTTTTAATTGAGGTATAGTTGATGTACAATATTAAATAAGTTTCAGGTGTTCAAGATAGTGATTCAGCCAGCCTGCCCAGCACCTCCACAAACAATGCCCTGTATTAAATCCCTTCTGTTTGAAATACCTCGGGTGGATTTCTTTTCCTAATTAGACACTGATTAATATAGATAAAACTACCCCCATTTTACAGTTGAGAAAAGTGACATTCAAAGAGAGGAAACGACTAACCAAAGGCAAACCCAGTACCTCTCCTCTTGTCACCCTGGTCCCATTACTGGGTCACAATGCTGTCCCCAGCTCTTCCTTGCACACTCTTCATCCAGGCCCCATGCAGATGCCACCTCTTGAAAAGACCTCTAGCCAGGTGTCATCTCCGAGTCATCTATTACATCATCCTGCTTAGTTTCTTGTCAGTATTTATCATTCACTGAAAATACTTAGTTACTTAGTTGTTTATTCCACTGGACTGGAAACGCCACGAGACCAGGAAGTGTTTGTCTTACTAAATGCTGTGCCTCTGGTGCCTGAGAGTACCTGGTACTGACTGTGCACACAATTATTTGCTATAAAAATGAATGAAAAGAGTAGTAAGGGAAGCGGCAGAGATTTCCGAGCACAGCTAGGACCCACCTTTCCTGCTGGCTACTTCTCCGCCAGCAATCAGGGCTCTCTGGGCGCCCACAGGAATTTCAACTCCCACCATTCAGGTTGTGCCCTCAGTGGGAGCTCAGTTACTACACGCTGAGGGAATCAAGCTGCCCATGAATCTTCCAGAAGGTGTCTGTGCACTAGCAGTGATGAACAGGTGACATTCTGGGCGTCTCCACTCAAGTCAGCAGACTTCACCCTAAAAAGACCTCCTTTAGCGTGGCAGATGGCCTGTTAGAAGTTAAGTGCAAGAGCAGGGAGATGGGGAGATGGTCCCAGGCCCACAGTTGCTTGAGCACTTTCCTCTGTGCACTAGATCCTGGCCTTCCTGAGAGACACCATAGCCTAGCGAAATCTCGGCAACCGGACAGCTTGGGCTCAAATCCTGGCGCATGACTTTAGCGAGTCACTCAGGTAGGTCCTCCTCATTTGCAAAATAAGAATGTGGATAAAAACAGTATCACTTTCACAGGGCTGTTGTGAAGATTTAAGAGTTAATCACTTAAAATAATTAGAACAGGGCTTGGCCTGACTTAAATGTCAGTTGATTGTTACCTTGTGTGCTGTTCTGAGTTCCTACAGGTGTCACCTTGTGTAATGCTCATACTGGTCCTCTGAGGAGAGGTGCTAGTATCACGCCCAGGTTACACACTGGGAGGCTGAGAAACAGAGGTTATACAAGCAGCCCCAGATCCAGATCCATGCTTCAAACCCAGCTGTTGTAGAATCCCTAGAAACCCTCTGAATCAGCAAACTGGTCCAGAGAAAACAGATAATCACAAGGCGAGATGGTCATTGTTCGGAGGTCTCTAGCAGTGCCGCACACTGTTACCTGGAGGCGGGATCGTGACCCAACAGGAAGAGCAGGTACTGCTGAAGGATGGTTGGCAGGGAGAGAAAGGCATTTTAGGCACAGCATGGACCGTCTGGGGACCTCCGAACCCTCCGAATCTGCTAACCTGGCTCTGGGCAGGGAAGGGAGGCAGCTGAAGCTGGAGAGGGGAGCAACCTCCACATTATGGAGGGGCTTCTGGGTTGCGTTAAGGAGCTTGAGTTGCATCTTGTAGGTACCGAGGGCCCGTGACAGACTATTAAGACTATTGTAGACTGTGAGCCGGAAGGAAATCCTGAGGAATCCTCAACAATGGGAGCCGCATCTACACCCAACAGCCCTCGGGCCCTGGTTCGCCCGGCTACGCCAGACCCGGGGGCTGAGAGCAGGCGCCGTGCTTCTCCCCTCTCTGAACACGGAGCTGATTTCGGCATGAGAGTTGCTCAAATGCTTATGGGACCAATTATGTCTAGCGACGCTGTCGGTCGGAAGCAGGGGAGGGACTACAAGTTCAGAGCTGCGAGGGGTCCCCCGGATCAGCCCCTGGTCGGAGGCGACAGGGGGCAGGAGTCACTGGGCTCCGTCCGCCCTCCCGACTCGGCAGGGTCCAGGCAGGGCTCCCGCCGGCGGGGTGAGGGGCTAGCACCCGCCTTCGAAGACGCCCGAGTGCGGGGCTGTGTCCTCGCCACCACGGCCGGACGAGGGTGCGACGTGCGCGGGCCCCTGTCTCTCCCAGCAGTCATCACACGTTAAATTCTCCCCTTTCTCCGCTTCCAGACACTCTCTGCCAACAGCCTGCCAGCAGGGACCCCCTGGCGGCGGGAACCGCGTCCGTCTCGCCTCCCGAGAATTTGGGGGATGAGCGAGAGTGGCCCCTCGGTGACCTCGGCGGTCGAAGCTCTCGAAGCGCAGGAGGCCTAGCGGCGGCTAGTCCGGAAGTGGGCCCTCAGCTCCTCCTGTCTGGGCCCGCCTTTCCCAGGCGGCCTCGGGGTGGGCTTCCGGCGCGCAGTGTATTGTGGACCTTATAGTCCCACGTGGCCCGATCCCCAGCCGGCGCGCCCTCCGGGGCGGCGGCCGGACTACAACTCCCTCCCGCCCGCGCGGTGTCGCGAGGCCTCCCGGCGTGAGGCGTTCGCGAGCGGGGAGTCTCCAAGATGGCCGCGTGGGGAAGGAGGCGTCTTGGCCCGGGCGGCGGCGGCGGCGCCCGAGAGAGGTGAGGCGCGGGCTGCTCCCTGCGAGCGAGTCGGGGCTGGGAGCCGGCGGGGCTCCTCAGGCTGCAGCGCCGTCCCCGCCTCCGCCCCGCGGCTCGCCCCGGTCAGCCGCCGGGCGCGCGGGGTCCCGGTCCTGGCCGACGCGGCCTCCGCGGAGGACTCAGGAAGGGGCGATGGCGGGCTGGGCACGGCCGGGCCGCTGCGGGACCCACCTGGATGCCGCGGGCCGAGCGGCGCCGGAGCCCCCGGCCGTCTGGTCTCGCGCGTGGTCCTCTCAGCCGTAGCGAGGAGCGGCTCCTGGGACGGAGGAGGAAGGGGAAGCCTTCCCAGCGCGGGCCGGTGCGGGGCGAGCGAGGAGGTTCGCGCGGTCACCGAGGGGCCTCAGCCTTCCGCGCTGTGACTCCGGACAGGGAGCCGGCCGCTTCCCCCGGGGGTGATCCTTGGGACTTTGGAGGCGTCTCCGCGATCGCCCCTGCCGTGCAAGTCCTTTGCAGCGACCTTTCCTAACGAACGGTGCGTGAGTAGGGAGCCGGGAGCTTGTTTCTAACAAGGTGGATTTCGATTTGAAGGACTCATTTCTAGAAGATGAGATTGGAGTCGGTTTCGTGTTTCGTGTTGAATTTACAGTTTTTGCTTCTGGAAAACAGTTTCAGCTAGTGGAAGCCACTAGAAGCTGTTCAGGCACCAGAAGTTTGGGAAAGGATGTGTATTCGTGGAGTCATCCGGTTTGCACTGTCCTGACCATTCTGTTACGAGTGGGCTGGTGCGGTAGATATAGGTCAGCAGGATCTCCGGGTTTGGGTTTTTTTTTTTTTTTTTTTTTTTTTTGGTGAGGATTGTTGAAGAGAAAAGTTCTCTTTCTTTCCTCTTCCCCCTTCCTCCCCTCGCCTCCCGCCCCGCTCTCTTTTTCTCTCGACTATTCTGCGTTATTCTCTTTCTTTGATTGCATCACATACTCATTGTGGTCGCCTTCCTGTTTGGTTAGCTGTGCTGATAGACCCCTCCAGGTTGCATTTTATTCTCGAGCTCGGAGTTATCCAGCCTTGTCCCTGCTGCACTTCCTCTTCTTGGAGAAGCAGCAGTGAACGGCCAGCAAGTATTTTTGTTTTTCCACCTCCCACCTGGTTATTTCTTAGATGGGACCATAAAAAGTTAAAGAAGTGATCTCGATGGTTTCCAGATGGCCTTAAAAACTAGCAAACATTTTCAAGATCTTTAATGCAAACATTAATCCTTTAGTAATAGGAAATAACTGGTTTAGAAGACACAGTTGCAGAGAGAAAAGCATTCCTCCTTACTGGATAAAAACAACAGAAAGGGCCAAATGAGGACGCCCCAGGCACCATACAGGGGCCGTGCCAGCAAAAGTTACGCTTTTACTGATCTAAGAAATTGGATATTGGTTTGTTTTTTTTTCCCTCTTTGGTTTAAGACAAGTGTTAATTCGAAACTGAGTTTGCAAACCAGGATCCCAAAGGCTGAAACTAGTCCTTGACTGTGATCCTCAGTTTTTAAGAGAATTTAAGTTAGTTGCCAATGGTTATAAATGGAAAGATTTCACATAAAACTCCCCTTGAAAAGCTGCGTGGTGGCTCTTTTTGGTCAGGGCAGGTGCTCATCATTCCTCACCTGACAGCTTGACTCATTGCAGTTACCTGTCTGGTCTCCTTAGGTGTTCAGGTTGCACCCTTTGGCCTGAACGGCAGGCTCTGCTTGCACATGCATATGTCGTGTGTCAGCCAGGGATGGGGCGTCTGCTTTTGTGGTTTGGGTGGCACCATCTGTCATCCTTCCAGATAACATGGAGTGGCTGGAGGGGGGTACCCCTTTGTTTGCCTCTGCCATGAGGCCCTAGCTGGGCTCTTTTGGAGGAGTGTTTGCCTGGGCTGTTCCCTGAGATCCTCCATGCTGAGTAGGGGATGGAAACATAGCCTGGGCACACCTCCATTCCTGCTCAGTGGGTGGGAAGACTTTCGGGTGGGCAGGCTGGATTGATTGCCCACACCATAGATTGAGGCCCAAGCATACCTAGTGGCTCCCGTGACCGAAGCAGGCTGATTATGGTGGTCTTAAATGACTTTGTTCCATGTCACGTTTGTGCTGACTCAGATTTCAGCTCCACACTCTAAGACCACTTTCCCGAGTTGCTGCACACACTTGGTTGGAATCTGCTTCATGCTGACACCCAAGGAAACGTCGTCTAGTTTGGGGCATTGGCTGGAGCAGAGCAACGCTTTGGGCAGACTTTCCAGATTTGCCTGTGGCTGCAAACTCTGAAGCCTGCATTGTATTTGAAGGCCCTGCTTGGTGCCAGACTTTCCTCAGGAGTTACTGTTGTCAGCTGTGTGTTAATGACGGTCCAGTTTAGAATACATAGTGTGTGAATTCTTGATTTACCTGGTTCTGGAGTCTAGAGCTGTGTTAATTCAGTGCCCACTAGTCACTTGCAGCAATTAAATTTAAATTAATTAAAATTAAATAAAGTGAAAAATTCAGCTCCTCAGTCACACTATTCACATTTCAAGTGCTTGGTAGCAACGCATGGCTCGTGGCTAATATATTGCACAGCGCAGATAGAGAACAGAAAGGTCAGCGCTGGTCTAGACCAAAATAGGAGAGGGGTGGAAATAGCAAAATGAGAGCTGCTTGCATGTTGATTTTTCTCTTCAGTCCATTAGATCTAGGGAACCCACAGTGTTTGTAATGAAGAACATCAGACCCTGAGCTGTAACCTGAATTCTTGTCCAAAACTCCACACACTGGCAGCAAGCACAGCAAACAGATGGCCGCTTGTCCTGACGGCCTCTTTGAGACAAACTTGCCCATCTGGGAAGGCGTGGTGCAGGTATCTGTGTGTTCTGCCGCTTGGGTGCCAACCTGGGCCAGCTCACAGAGTCCCCCCTCCGTCCCATGTGGGCTGCCTGTCCTCCTCCCGGAGGGCCCCCGAGTGTCCCTAGTTCTCTGTGACTGCTGAACGTGAGCGCAGCCCGTGAGGGTGCACGGGATCTGATTCTGATCACGGTGTGAGGCGGCAGCACTGCTGAAAGGCCTGGAGTGTTCAGGGGGCCGGGCGTGCTCTACTGAATGCTCAGGTTTTAGAGTGAAACCACTTTTTGTGGCCTTTCCCCTCCCCGGCTCGTGCAGGTGTCTGCTCCAGCGTTTCTAGGCAGCCAGTTCTGTGGGATTACTTCCACATCTTCTGTGCTACACTTTATGCCCGGGGACTGGGCCCTCCTCTTGGACAGCTTTGCTGTAATCTTTGAACGGGATGGATGTGGTTCTGGCTGGCTGCTGGAGGGTTTCGTTCCCAGAACAGGTGGACCACGAGCCCCGTGGGCAGGTGGCTGACATCCCCAGGGCGACATTCCCCTCATTCTGACCTGGTCATTTCCTTTAGAGCTGAGGACCTCCAGGGGGTTTGGATGTTTTCTTTCTCCTGAGTTTCTTTCCTCCTGGTCTGTATGAGTCGTGCCAGTAGAGCATCTGCACCCAGGTCCACGGGTGTGCAGGCCTGAGGGTGTGGGTCCCTCTCAGCTGGCTGCCAGAAGGTTCTGATCCTGGAAGTTGGATGTTGTAGGTTAGGGTCTGCTGAGGTTTGTTCTCTGCGGTGAATCTCCATTTTCCTTGATTCGTTCAAGCCGTCCGGGTTCCAACGGCGGTAACTCATGCCTCTGTGGTTCAGTCCTTCAGGCCTGACTTTCTGAAGGAGGGAGGGTGGTCTTGTGTCCTGAGCCAGGCCTCTCTGCACCGGCGCCCGGCCAGTCTCGGCAGTTCCGCTCGGGGCTGTCCACTAGGGCAGCCGTTGGCCACCTGCGGCTGTCAAGCATTGGAAATGTGGCTGGTGTGTCTGAGGAACGGAATTTTAAATTTCACTCAATTTTACTTAAGTTTACACAGTGCTTGGGCCTTACACTGGGTGGTGCTTTGCAGCTGTCACCTTGTTTGCATGCCCGGCCCATCCCATCTCACCCCATCTTCACTCTGTGAGCCGGGGCCTTTGCACCATTTGACATGAGGGAAGCTGGCTCAGAGCAGCAAGGGGTTTTGTCCTTGGACACAAGGCCAGTGAGTGACTGAGAGGAACCGGAATCCAGGCCTCTCGGCTCCCACTCTTGGTGCGCCGTGGTCTTGTCCCCAACGCAGAGCTGCCCGGTCCCTGGAGCACCACGGGGAGCCTGTTCCCTGGCACGTGGCTTCCTCTGAAACAACGAGAACGTCAGGTGCCAGTTTGGAAATGTCCTCAGTATTTGGAGCTACAAGCCTGTGCTTTTCAGTCCTAACTGGCCTTTGAATCCACAGCATAGGAGTTTACTGCTTTCCTTGGCTCCCAAGGAAGTGATTTGGGGTTTGCCAGAAGTGGGTTTCCCTAGACCGGGGATGCGGGGGTGGCACCACCTGGCATGTCACAGCTGGTCACGTGACCCTGTGCTTATTGGGTGGAAGGCAACCTGATGCATGGACCTAGTTTAATTTTCAGCCACAGGTGCCCTTAATTACTGTTAATTGTTTTTCATCTGTCAGTCCTTTCAAACGTCCTTCCTCTAAGTCTGCTGGGAACCTGTCACATTCAGGCCCAGGGTGGGGCGGGGCGGACCAGACTGCGATGAAAGCAGTCACTGCCTTCAAGGAGCTTGGCATCACCTCCTCCTGTGTTTGAGCTGAGACTGTGAGCCCAGCGCCGCTCCAGGAAGGGGCCTTAAAGCAGTGTTTGGGTCGGTTCTTCTGGTTCCAGCATGACCAGAAAAGGTGGTGGGTTGCAGGGCCAGTGCCCGCTGGAGTGGAACAGGGAAACGGACTGCAGGAGTGTGAGACCACCTCGGCCCCTTTGCGGCCTGGGAAGCCACTGGAGCAGGAGGGGGGCCCCCTCTCCTCGGCTGGGAGGGCCTGCCCTGTCTGGTCTCTTCCACCCCAAGGGATACAGAGCTATTGGACAGGATTTTTCTTTTTATGAAAAAATTTATAATTAATTTTCCCATTATAAAAGAAACACGTTTATTTTTTGTTTTTGAAAAATACAGAAAACTAAAATTTAAAAGTTACCTGTTGGGCCACCATCCAGAGAAAACCATTATTGGCCTTTTTTTATGCAGAGCATCTTTGATGCTTCCCGCTGGGTATTTTGTCTTGGAATTTTAAAAATTATATGTTAAATCCATCAAAAGTATGTCTCTACCATATGAAAAGTTATACACTTGCTACCATATGTACGACCTTGGGAACACGAGGCTAAATGAAGGAATCAGCCCCAAAGCCCACGTGCCACGTGATGCATTCCTGCAGAACGCCCAGAAGAGGCAGATACACAGTCAGAAAGTAGGCTGGAGATTGCCAGGGACGGGGGTCAGGGGCGAATGGGGAGTGACGGGGTTACTTTTTGAGGTGAGGAAGATGTTCTAAAATTGATCGTGGTGTTGGTTGCACAACTCAGTGAAAGTGTCGAGCCACTGACTTGTGCAGTTTAAGTGGGTGAATCTATCACAATAAAGCTGTCATTTAGGAAGCACAAGTCAAAACCACCACGAGATGCCACCTCATACCACTAGGATGGCTACTATGGAAAAAACAGAAAATAAAAGTGTTGGCAAGGATGCGGAGAAAAGGGAACCCTTGTGCAGTGTTGGTGGGAATGTAAATTAGTACAGCCACTGTGGGAAAGTGTGGAGGTTCCTCAGAAAATTAAAAATAGAACTACCACATGATCCAGCAATCCCACTTCTAGGTATATATCCAAAATAATTAAAAGCAGGGACTAAAACAGGTATTTTTACACCCGTGTTCACAGCAGCATCGTTCACAATAGCTAGAAGGTGGAAGCAACCTATCGATGGATGGATGGATAACGAAACGTGGTCTGTACACACAGGGAATATTACTCAGCATTAAAAAGGAAGGAAACTGACACTTGCTACAACGTGGATGAACCTTGAGGACATTATGCTAAGTGAAAGAAGCCGGCCACAAAAAAAGATACTGTGTGACTCCACTTACATGAGGTCCCTCCCTGAGCAGCCAAATTCATAGAGACAGAAAGTAGAAGGGTGGGGTGCGGGGGGAGTTGTGGTTTAATGGGGACAGAGTTTTAGTTTTGTAAGACAAAAAAGTTCTGGACATTGGTTGCCCAACAGTGTCTTAGTGTACTTAACCTTACTGAACTGTACACATAACACAAAATTTACAGATAGTAAATTTTGTGTTATGTGTATTTTACCGTAGTTTAGAAAACAATTAATGAACCAAGCGCTAGCGTCTCCCTGGGCCACACTGCCCTCCCGAGCGCAGGCAGCGGCCACCTCACTCCGGAATCCTCCGCCGTCTCCGTGACGGCACGTGCTTGGTTCTGCACGCTTCTGAACCGTGCGTGCGTGCGTGCGGCGTTCACGGGTGTTGTGCGCCCGCTTCCCCTTCCGGGTCGGGAGGCACTGGGTGACTGTGCCTCCACGGCTTTACCTCCCGTGGCCGAGTCACGCTCTCTCTCTCTCTGCTCTCGCCAGAGTGCTGCTTTGAACATTCTTGTGCACCCCTGACTTTTGGAGCTGTCTCCAGACTCTGTGGGTCCCGTGTCTGAGGCTCCTGTAATCCCAGGTTCAAGACAGGCTTCAAGATGGCGTGGGATCCCCAGGGCCGGCTTCTGTGCTGGCAAAATGAGGTTTGTTCTGTGGGCTCTTCGTGCTGGCTGCCAGGTTCCCCAGGATTCCTTTGAGGACTATTTCCTGGGTGCTGCTGGAGCCGATTCTGACGAGGAGAGGAGACTGACCCCAGCTGGAGGCAGGTTCACAAGCCCCCAGGGAGAGCCCGTGACCCTGACCGGAGGCAGCGCCTGCAGCAGCCCCTGTGGCCCGGCAGGCTGTGCTCCTGTGCAGGCCAGTTCCGTCCCGTAAGCTCCATGGAACCTGCCAAATTCAAAGGGTTCTAAAGTCATTTGGTAAGAAGGGGCCCCTTTCTTTCTGGAGCCCCTCCATTCCCCTCCTCAGAGACAGTCGTAACTCTTGGGTCTTTGTATATCCGCCCAGAAACGTTCTGTGCATCTAAAAGCAAATGTACACTTTCTCAGAAATGCACTGGAAATCACAGGCTACACACACTGTTCTGTACTTGACTTTTTCACTTTTAAAGACCTTTCCATTATTGGCGTGCTCAGTTTTATTTTTCAACGTGAACCCTTTTTACTATGCTCTCTTGCTGGTCATTTCACACCTGCAACAAAATGCAAAAATATAGTCGCTTAGGAAGCCCAGGACTCAAAGGATCCCAATTAGCTATTAGTTGTTGGGTTTTTTTAATCTGCTTTTGTGTACAGGGTCAAGTTGGGGGTTGGCTGGTGGTGCTCTGAGATGGTTCAAGGCAACCTTCTGACTGGGTTCTTTCCTTAATTGGGTTACTTCTGACCCAGAAACAAAGCAGGCCACACGCAGTGGGCGCTGGGGTAGCTGGGCAGTGGTGGCCATGGCTCACTTTCGAGTCCTCGGCCACCTGGCTTGAGAAGCAACAGTCCCTGTCAACTGCAGGACTGAATCTGGTGGTCCAGGCAGCCTTTGAAACCATTTGCAGGGCAGAGGGTGCCCCGGCGCCCCCAGCAGGTGGGGCTGTGCGTGCTGACTGCGGGGTGGGTCCTCTGACAAAGGGGACGCCTGCTGGTGGGTCTGGGTCTGTTTGGGACCTTGTGCCGCTTCCCTTCCCCGCACAGTGTGGAGGCCTGGAAATCTGCGTGTGTGTGTGTCACGGTCCATCCTTTCCTGAGCAGGTAAAGCAGGTTTGGCCTCTAAAGCAGAACTGGTGGTGAGCCCAGGGTGATGTGCCCGCTGGGCTGGCTCCTGAGCCTAGTGTGTTGGAAGGCGCCTGGGAGGGTTCTCCGCGCTGTGGAAGGTTGTTCACTGGTTGGCGGTGACGGACAGGAGTGGGGTGACCGGCCCACCGTAAGACTTGGGGCTCCAGGTGGCCTTGGTAGGTGAGCTCCCCATCCACACACCCTCAGCTGTGCTGTCCCGACTGCCCGTGTCCACTGGTAGTTGCCCCCGTGCCATCAGGGCTGAACCAGCAGCCTGGAGGGACTTGTGGGCACAGCCACCAACATGTGCTCGCCCAGCACGCTGTGGGAGGAACCGGGAGCCCGCCCCTGGGGTGGGCGCCAGCACGCCGGCAGAGGCGAGGGCGGGGCAGACAGGAAGGCCTGGGTGAGCACCAGGTGAGGGTGGGGTCTGCCCATGACGTGGCCCCGAGATGGAGCAGTCTGTTTGGACGCTGGGGTTTCAACTGGCACTTTCTTGTTGGGCCTGTTTTGTCACTGCACTCAGGTAGGTTAGGGTTTGGGCAAGAATGTTCTCTAATCCCAGCCTTGACACCCGCGTCTTGCTCTGAGCATTCCAGAGGGACTCTGTGGCCCGAAAGCTCACCTTGGAGGCCGAGAGGGAGGCATCGTCCCTTGGCCTCACTCTGACGGTCAGCGGGGCGGCACAGACCCTCCCTTTTCCCGTGCTTCTCTCCCTGTGCCTGTCTTGGCTGATGAACTGGAGAACACAAAGGAAATCTCTGCGCCAGGGCTGCTGCTGCCGGGAGTGAGGCCCGCCTCCTAGGTTTGCTTGTCTGCTGAGGTGCCTCGTAAGGTGCTGGATCCCACCTGGGAGCCTGTCTCCTTTCTGAGTTAAAACCAAATGGGGAGGGGGACTTCCCTGGCAGTCCAGTGGCTAAGACGCCATGCTCCCAATGCAGGGGGCACGGGTTCGATCCCTGGTTGGGGAGCTAAGATCCCACATGCCATGCAGCACGGCCCCCCCAAAAAAAATCCCCCTGGGAGCACGAAAGGGCGGGCACCAGTGGCCGGCTCTCCCTCGCCTGTCTGTCCTCCCAGGAGTTTGCCCAACAGTCCGGTCTCCGCTGCCTTGAACGCGTAACAGCTTTCCTCTTTGAAGGAAATGCTGACCCTGGAGGTTCTGGGGTGACCTCGCTTCACAAGCCTTCCCTGGTCCCTACGCGCGCGGCCCCTTGTGCGGCCGCTGACCAGGCAGCTCCGAGCCCCGCTCCCAGCGGCCGCCTGGCGTGCGCAGGGCAGGGGCCTCCCCGCGGGGGATGGCATCTCCGCAGAGCAGCAGCCTCTAACCTGCTCTTCTTTTTCCCCACCCCTCCCTCCTAAGGGCGAGCCTGTCGGCCACAGACTGTTACATTGTGCATGAGATCTACAACGGGGAGAATGCCCAAGACCAGTTTGAGTACGAGCTGGAGCAGGCCCTGGAAGCCCAGTACAAGTACATCGTGATCGAGCCCACCCGCATCGGTGACGAGACAGCCCGCTGGATCACCGTGGGCAACTGCCTGCACAAGACCACCGTGCTGGCGGGCACCGCCTGCCTCTTCACCCCGCTGGCGCTGCCCCTGGATTACTCCCACTATATCTCCCTGCCCGCGGGCGTGCTGAGCCTGGCCTGCTGCACCCTCTACGGCATCTCCTGGCAGTTCGACCCCTGCTGCAAGTACCAGGTGGAGTACGACGCCTACAGACTGTCCCGGCTGCCCCTGCACACACTCACCTCCTCCTCCCCGGTGGTGCTGGTCCGGAAGGACGACTTGCACAGAAAGAGACTGCACAACACGATAGCACTGGCGGCTCTGGTGTACTGTGTAAAGAAGATCTACGAGCTCTGCGCCGTATGATCGGGGCAGAGTAGGGCGAGCAGGCAGCCCGGCCCGCGAGGTGGCGGAAGGGAGCCCGGGAAGGCATCTGGCTGCACGTTTGTTATTTTAAAGAAATAACACATCGCAAGTGTACCAGGGGTTTTTTCAGCTCATCACACTAAGATGTGGATTCCCGTAACCCACGGGGGCCTGAGGCTGTGGAAGGCCGACCAGGCAGCTGGATGTGATGGAAGCAACGCTACTGGGGGATGTGAACACGCTTGGGGGGTTGTTAAGTATGTTGTTTAACTGTACCATCCAGAGCCAACCAGAAGCTATTGACCATTAAAATTATGAGAATTTCAACTCCAGGTGTCCGCTCTCTCCGTGACGGTCCGCGAACAGGCCTCTCAACAGGCAGGGCCAGCCCCTCCCAGAGCAGCCTCACGCCTCGCCTTGGCCTTGGCCCAAGGCGGCGCAGCTCAGTGCCGCTCGGGGGTGTGGCAGGACAGGTAGGTGGCGAGGCCTGGCGGTCACTGGGTCTCCACTGGGTTCCCCTGGAGAGCTGGGGCCTGGGACCTCTTGTACAGATTCTGATTTAGGAGAACACAAACTAACATCTGTATTTTTCTTAAAGCACTGAAGCTGTCCTGATGTGTCCTGAGTTCAACCTGCTGCCCCCCTCATGTTCCACAGACAAGGGGGCCATGCCGGCCCGAGACTCTGCTCGGTCATCCCTAAAGGGCACCTTTCTAAGCGGCAACCAGACTGATGTTCACGTAGTTTTAAAGGATCCCTCAGGAAGATCAGACACCAGAGAGTAACAAGGGGTGCAGGGAAGGTGTCAAAAGGGTGTATGGGGGTGATGGGGCCATCTGTTTATAGGGGGAGAGCCAGAAATTTTAGAAGAGTGAGAAACTATGGTCCCTCAGTTGGGTGCTGGGTGGCAAATGGTCTGGAACAAGGGTAAACTGGCAGTGATCCTAAACAGACCTGTCTTGACCGTGCGGTGCCCACCACCCTCCTGAGCCTGCTGGGTGGGACTGGGAGGTGTTTCTGTAATAAACAGGCCAGATTTGGAAAGGGAGCCTGTGATCTGCCTGCAGATCAGATTCATGGGTGAGGCGGCTGGAGACGGACAAGCTGTGGCCACCTTGGGGCAGCCGAGCAGAAGCTGTCACCAGAAACAAGCCAGGTGCGGATGGGCGGCTCCAGCACACTGAACGACGGGACACGCCGAGAAGCCAGTCACATGCTGACTGTTGGCCGCGCTGAGCAAGGTGCTGGGGGACCCTGTGAACGGTGTGAAGGCAGCAGCAGCCTTCTCCCCGAGCCCCAGGGATGGGCTCTGCCCCCAGCGCTAGGTGAGTCAAGTACGAGAACTGGCTCAGATGACAGGATGTCTTTGATCTCAAGACCCAGATTCAAAGGAGGCGTGGTTCTGCCTGCCCTCGGGGATCACAGCTCCACAGCTCAACCCTTTCCTTCATGTCCTAGAGTTTAGACCCAGCTGCATTTTACCCCTCCCCCGGAGGAAGCCTGTCCTCCTCCAGCAGGACAGGCTGGGGGTCTGCGGGAGAGGCGTGACTCCCTCCCTCCCCTCCCCGTGAGGCAAGAATCCAGTACAGTCCACGCAGACACACCTGTCGCCGTGCAGCAGCGGTGCTGCCGCGCCGCCTGCCCGCACAGGCACTAGCAACGCTTGGGCTTCCACTCCTTCCTGGCCCGGGAGGCCATGAGGCTGAAGAAGAGCCGGGGAGCCAGAGTCCGCAGGTAAACAGCCAGGGAAGGCGCCACATCAGCCAGGACCACATCCTTCTTTTTCTTCCCCACGGCAGCCAGCACATCTCGGGCCACCTGCGAGGGGCTTCGGCCCTGGGCCGTGGTCTCGTCCATCACTGAAATGAAACGAGAGACTCACTGAGCTCGGGTTCATGCCGAGTGAGGTCAGTCGTCAGTATATACGACCAACACCCACACGTCAAGTGGTTTAGTTTTAAACTTATTTTCTGAAAGAAAATGAAAACGACCACAGAATCATCAGGTAGCTCTGCATAGAAAAAAAGCGACACCAGGGCCTAACCTCCATACTTGGACCCGTCGGCCGTGACGGCGTTGAGGGAGAGGCTGGTCTGGATGTACCCGGGGCTGACGACGGTCACCTCGATGTCATGCCGCTCCACCTCGGCCCGCAAGCAGTCGAAGAAGGCCTGGGTCGCGTGTTTGGAGGCCGCGTCTGCAAAGGTCGGTGGCCAGAGGGGCAGGTGAGTGAGGGGCGGGACGCATTCGTTCCCTGAGTCAGAGGCGCCCGGTCTGGGCCCTGGACAGGCGCGGGGGTGTCAGGTCTCCTGCCCTCGTGTGGTTCAGGGAAAACACTGTACATGATACACTCACATACAGGTACGCTCACACACAACACGACACAGCGCACATGGTCAAACGTGAACCACCGGCAATGTGCAGGAAGGGTGCGTGGGCGTTCTTTGTACTGTTCCTGCAAGGTTTAAGTGTGAAATTCATCTAAATTAAAAGTTTAAAGAATAAAAAACACTTAATGCCTACTGGGTAAAATATTCAAATAGTTCAGGAGGAAACAGAGTCACCAAGCGAAGGTCCTCCTTGTGCCTTCCATACGGTTCCCCAGAGGAAGCCAGGCTGCCGGTGCCTCAGCATTCACTTCTCACATCACCAGGTACCTACACGGGACGCGACACAGAAGTCCCGTGTGTGCGGACGTGGCCTCACGCTGTGCCTGCTTCCGTGCCATTCCTGCACGTAGCTCTCTCCAGCGGGGGACGGACGGGGCGGCGGCCATGCTCCTCGTGGTCACAGGCCACGTTGCGACAGTGCGTCCAGGGCGGCTCCCTGCGCGTGCAGGAGCGTGTGTACACACCACCTCTGGCCACCTCACGTGTCTGTCTGACAGCTTCTACAGGATGGCCTTTCACCTGGAAGAGCTGTCCGGGCCCCCTCCGCTCCCCAGCAACGGCCTCACTGCACGGCGTCGGGTGCTCTGAGGGGACAGAGGAACCCTACGATGGCACTGCTGGGAAACGGCATCTCCACTGACGGTTTCCAGATTTGGAGTCCACACGTTCGAGCCTGAGGAAAGGGCACCCATCGGCCACACAACTGCAGGTCCTGTGAGCAGCCCAACAGCGTCTGGACCCCGCAGAGCCTCTGGAGGAGCGGCCTGGCTGAACGAACGCTCTGCGGGTGGGCGGCTCGAGACACGCTCCTACCAGCCGTGATTCCACAGGCACGGCCCAGGCCGAGGCCCGAGAGGACTGAGCCACCTGGGGGCCTCCCTGACCCCCGGTCTCCACGGCTCTCGGGCCGTATGTAGGTCCTCAGCCAGGCTATGCTAACCTAAACGCCGTGACTGTGGTCCCCAGGGCTCCACGTGCGCCACACACCTCCTGGATCCTCCCACTCGGCCTCACAACAGCCCCGAGAGGCGCACGAAGCCACCCCCACTTCACGAGTGGGGAGACTGCTGCCCGTTGGGTTGGCTGACGTGCCCAGGAGGCGCCGCCTTGTCCGGCCTGGTGGTTATAAAGCACCCAGAACTACCAAGTGTGACCTACGCAGTCACAGCCAAGAGGAGGACAAAACTCAGTGGGACTAAATCCAAGTGAAGTTTGGAAATAATTCAGTACAAAGAACTCCTTGACCCTGTATATCCTTCTCCCTGTTATTGCCTCATCTGCTCTGTCACATGTGATGCCTGCATATCTATTCCTCAGGCGGCTGTCCTGTGCCAGCGAAGTGAAACAGAAAACTGGCAAAGGGAAATAACCACCCCAGAAACAAGCACGGATACGGCGGGTGTCTCGCGTTGTCTTGAGCACGGCCGTGGAGACTGTCTGATGACATGAGGGGGCAGTGCGGGCTCAGACAAGTCCCACGGCTGACCCAGACACACGGCCGGCACCAGGAGGATGGCTGCGCTGCGTTCGGGCTGACAGGTGGCTCCCAGTCGTCCAGCTGGGTGTGCGTGGCCGTCCTTTCACGGTGCGGAGGCGGCTTCGCCCCTCCCCTCCCTTCCCGTGGCTACGTTGAGCATCTGGAGAGGGGGAGACTGTTACAGCTGAGTGTTTCCTTGCAGACGGTGAAGCAAAGAATGCAGTTCCCAGGACAGTTTGTGAAATCACCTTTCAAATCTTTTAACAAAAGTAGAATCTGCTTGCTGGTGCTCGTGATGGCGCAATCTCAACATTCTGGCCTAGCCATTCATGCAGGGGGGTGAGAGTCGGAACTGAAGTCAAGCTGGCAGCGTTAATTTTTGGGTCCTATGTCCACTTTTTGGAACTAATCTTACTGAAACCCTCCCATGAGCGCCCAGAGATAAAAATACTGAAGGATGGTGTACACAGCACATCACTGCTACTGGTCACCGACTGAAGGGACGCAAATCCTCACGTGTCACGAAAACTACTAAGGAAATTATGCCACATCCATTCGATTAATGACTGTATATCCACTTAAAGGAACTAGGTAAATCCATACGTGCTGATGCAGAAAGATACACTGTCAAACGGAATAAGCGAACCACAAAACTACATACAACGTGCCCCAGTTTTGCACATTTGATCCCATGTAGAATTCTGGAGGCACATGCAGTAAAGTGGTGGCAAGGCAGCACCTGTGGGCCGACGGTGGTGGCACTGAGAGGGGCCAACACTCGGGGGGCACAGCACGGGGGCCACGGCACGAGGTCACACGTGGCACGAGGAGCAGAGCTGGGGCTGAGCCCAGGCCTCTGCTCAGGAGCACACGCTGATTTTGTCCCTGCACGTTCTGTGCTGAGTGTTTCTCTAACGTCTGAATTCTGGACAGTAAACGTGTTGTTTTTATAATAGGGAGAAAACACTAAAGGAAACGTGGGAAGAAGGAAGTACTCACACGCGGATCGGAAAGGAACGCTGATTTTGCCCTGGATACTGCTGATGGCGACAACGTGGCCCTGGCGCCTTCTGATCATAGAGGGCAGGAGCGCTGTGGGGAGAGGGTAGAGGTCACTGCAGCTCATGCTGAGAGCCTGGGGGGGGACTGTCTGCTGGAACTCTTAGCCCCCTGCACCCAGGAGGGGAGGGAGGGCCTCTCCCTGGAGTGAGAGCCGTGGCTGGACGTCAGAAGGCCCCACTCTGTAGGTGTCCAGACACAGTGGAAAGACATGGAGCCAACACTGTGCAGATGAGGCTGTTGCTGAGGAGAACATCTCGACGTAAGACCGTAAAGCAGTTGACGAAAATGCAAATAAAAGCCCAGAAAAGCCAACACGCAGGCTGTAAGGACAGCACTGACTCCAGGGTCAAACGGATGGGACAGGCCAGGTCTAGGAAGAAGGAACCAAGGGAAATACAAAGAATGCCGACGTGCCTGTGCTCGTCTTCCTTTCCACCCAAGACGGTTACCTTTCGTCAGAGCAACTGGACCAAAGTAGTTTGTCTCCATGACTCTCCTGTCCACGTCCAGGTTGGTGTCCACAATGGTGCCGCGGTAGCTGATCCCAGCGTTGTTGATGAGCACGTCCACATAGCCAAAGCACTGCAGGATCTCCGCAGCGGCCCCCACTATGGCCCCAGGGTCCGTGAGGTCAAAGGTCACCGTGTAAGGCTTGTGAGTCTGCACCTGGGCGAGGACAGAAGCCAAACGTAGCTTCAGAGCGACGGGCGTGGGAGCCACAGGCCCTGCTTCTCAGCGCTGGGAGGGCCTGGCCGTGAAGGGACAGGTCACAACACTTCTCCTCTGAAGGATGTGACCTGGAGGAGCCTGCCAACCCTGTCACACCTGGCCTGGGCAGCCTTTCTCCTTAACTGCCTGTAACTGCCACGGGGCAGGGGTCACGTATGATGGAAGCGTGGCTCCCCTGGCCGCCCTGTGCCAGCCTGGCGCTGCACTGTCCTACGTCACAGAGCTGCTATCCTTCTCAGGCCAGATCAGTTTCATTCCTCATTCACAGAACATTTTTATATGCCCCTATATGCTCAACACTGGGGACACGGCAGAAAGCAAGATAGACGTGCTTCTGTCCTCCTAAAGCATGCAGTCTCGTGGGGGAGAGAGACAAATTCTGTAACTGAAGAGAATGACGAGCCAAGCAGTCTAACTCGGGGCCGTCGCAGAATCTAAGAAGATGAGGGAGGGGACGTGGAGTCAGAGGGAGCACGAGAAGGAAGTGCCTGGAGTCCTGCCTCTGCCTGGACAGCTGCACAGGCAGCAACTCTCTGGAGTGAAATGACGTCATGGCTCTGGAGTCTGTTTGAACGCCTGCAGCTTCCAGGGGAGTGCTCGGCTGGCAAAGGATAGACAATTTCGGTCAATTTCAACCATTAGCTCCATGGTGGCCCCACCCCTGTGGTGGGCAGCTGTGGGAAAGGCAACCCACATTTCTCTTGCAGCTTGAAGGAGCCAAGGTAGACAATAAGGACCTTGTCTTCCACATATCAGGACTGCATTCTGATGGTGGATGCTGTTCTGATCGCCGAGCTGCAGCACGGAAGCAGGCTGCACTCTTTTAACCACCACCTGCTGAAGTGGCTTCCAGTAGGTTTAATGGAGTTGCACTTGCCTTCTGGTATTCAAAAATGTAGATAAATCCCCAGAAAAACATTCCTCAGGAAGCCCAGACAATGAACTGACTAAAACAACTGTCTTAAATGTGCTCAAAGTGCTAAAGGAAGATGTGGACAAAGGCAGGAAACTGATGTATAACAAAATGAGAATATCACTAGAAACAGAAATTATTAAAAAATTCTGGAGCTCAGAAGTACAATAACTGAAATGAAAAATACACTACAGAGGTCCAAAGGCAGATCTGAGCAAGTAGAAGAGAGAATCCATGAACCTGAAGAGGGGACAACTAAAATTCTCAAATCTGAGAACAAGAAAAATGACGAAAAGTGAGCAGAGCCTAAGGGATCTGTGGGACACCACCAAGTGGACCAACACACTCCTAGTGGGAATCTGAGAAGGAGGAGAGAGAGAGAAAGGGGCAGAGAAAACACTGGAAGAAATAACTGCTGAAAAAGTCCCAAATTTAATGAAGGACATGAATCTACACATCCAAGAAATTCAACAGCAAGTAGGATAAACTCAGAGACCCGCACTATGACACATCACAATCACAGCCAAGTGACAGAGAATCTGAAAACTGCAAGAGAGAAACTACTCCTCACATAAAAGAAATCCTTACTAAGACTATCAGCTGATTTCTCATTAGAAACCTTGGAGGCCTGAAGACAGTGGGTTGATATATTCAAAGTGCTGAAAGAAGAAAAATGTCAACCAAGAATTCTATATCTGTGTTCTATAACGTCAAAAATGAGGGAGAAATTAAAGTTCCCATATAAATAAAAGCTGAGGGAGTTTGTTACCACTAGACATGCCCTGCAAGAAGTGCTAAATGAAGTCCTTCAGGTTTGAAATGAAAGGAAGCTATACAGTGTAACTCAAAGCCATTTGAAGAAATAAAGATCTCCAGGAATATAAATACATGGGGAATTATAAAACCTAGTAGTATTGTAACTTTGGATTGTAACTCTACTCTTTATTGTCTACATAATTTGACAAATGCATTTAAAAACTATTATTAATCTATGTTACTGGGCAAACAATGTATAAAGATGTAATCTATGACATGAAGAGCAGAAATGGGGGAGGACAGAGTGGAGTTTTTGTGTGCTATTGACATTAAGTTGGTATAAATTCCAATTAGATTGTTACAACTTCAGGATATTCAATGTAATCTCCATGATAATCACATAGAAAATAGCTATAGAATATACGTGTAAGGAAATGAGAAGGGAATCAAAGCATTTCACTCCAAAAAAATCAACTAAACACAAGAGAGTAATGCAGGAAATGAGGGACAAAAAAGCTACAAGACATATAGAAAACAAATAGCGAAATGGCAGAAGTCCCTCCTAAATAGTAATTACTTTAAATGTAAATAGTTTAAACCCTCTAATCAAAAGACTGATTGGCAGAATGGATTAAAAAAAAAAAAAAACACCTAACTATATGCTGTCTTTAAGAGACTAACTTTAGATCCAAAGACACATTGACAGGAAAAGGATGAAAAGAGATATTCTATTTAAATAGTAACCAAATAGAGAGCTAGGGTGCCTAAACTAATATCAGACAAAAAAATACTTTAAATCAAAAAAGGTTACAAGAGACAAAGAAGGACATTATATAATAATGTTAAAAGGTACATTACAACAAGAAGGTATAACAGTTATAAACACTTACGTACCTAATAACAGACCCTCAAAATATAGGAAGCAAAAATCAACAGAATTGAAGGGAGAAATAGACAGTTCTACAATAATATTTTGATATTTCAATACCCCACTTTCAATAATGGATAGAACAACCAGACAAATCAATTAGGAAATAGATGACCTGAACAACACTGTAAACAAATTGGACTTAACAGACATATTTAGAACGCTCCACCGAGCAACAGTGTAATACATAACTCTTCACAAGCACACATGGAACATTCTCCAGGACAGACCACATGTTAGGTCGCAAACAAGTCTCAACAGATTTTAAAAGATAAATATCATAAAAATTATCTTCTGCAACCACAGAGTGATGAAACTAGAAACCAATAACACCACGCAAACTGGAAACAAGGGGACATTAAACAACCACTGACTCAAAAAAGAAATCACAAGGGACATTAGAGAATATTTAGAAGAAAATGAAAATGGAAACATAACATACCAAAACTTACAGGATGCAGTGAAAGCTGTGCTAAGAGGGAAACATAACTATAAATGACTATATTAAAAAAGAAGGGGATTTCCCTGGCAGTCCAGTGGTTAAGACTGTGCCTCCAGTGCAGGGGGTGCAGGTTCGATCCCTAGTTGGGGAGCTATGATCCCACATGCCGTGCAGCATGGCTGGGGAAAAAAAAAAAAAAAAAGATCTCAAATCAATAACATATCTTTAACATATCTGTGCATCTTAGGGAAACAGAGCAAACTAAACTCAAAGCTAGCAGAGGAAGGAAGGCAGATTAGAAAGAAGATAAAATACAGGGGACTTCCCTGGTGGTCCAGTGGTTAAGACTCCATGCTCCCAATGCAGGGGGCCCAGGTTCGATCCCTGGTCAGGGAACTAGATCCCACATGCTGCAAGTAAAGATTCCACACACGGCAATAAAGATCCCAAGTGCCTCAGCTAAAGACTCGGCGCAGCCAAATAAATAAATAAAATATTTTAAAACAAAAATATATAGAGAGAGAATAGAAAACTAAGAAAATGAATGAAATCACAAGTTGGTGTTCTGAAAAGATCAACAAAATTGAGAAACCATTAGCTAGACCAAAGAAAAAAGAAAAGATGCAAATAACTAAAATTGGAACTGCAAGTGGGACCTTACATAGATAAAAAAGATTATAAAAGAATACTATGAACAACTGTATGCCAACAAATTAGATAACCTAGAAGAAATGGACAAATTCCCGGAAACACACAAATTACCTAAACTGACTCAAGAAGAAACAGAAAATCTCAGCAGACATGTGACAGGTAGAAACTGAATCAGTGACCTAAAACCTCCCAACAAAAAATATCCTGAACCAAATTCACTGGTGAATTTTATCAAATTTTAAAGAAGAATTAACACCAATACTTATACTCTTCCAAAAAACTGAAGAGGAGGGACTTCCCTGGTGGTGAAGTGGTTAAGAATCTGCCTTCGATGCAGGGGACGCGGGTTTGATCCCTGGTCAGGGAACTAAGTTCCCACATGCCGCGGAGCAACTAAGCCTGCACGCTCTGGAGCCCACGCAATGCAACAAAAGATCGCGCATTACACGACTAAGATCTGGCGCAGCCAAATAAATAAATATTAGAAACAAAAACAAAAAAAAACCCGAAGAGGAGAAAACACTTACTGATTCATTCTGTGAGGCCAGCATTACTCTGATACCAAGGCCAGATAAAGACACCACAAGAAAATTACAGACCAAAATCCTTTATGAATATAGATGCTAAAATCCTCAACAGAACACTAACAAATCAAATTCAACAGCATATTAAAAGGATTATTCATCACGAACACGCTGAATTTATCCTAGCAATGCAAGGGTAGTTTACCATAAGGAAATCAATCAGTATGACCCACCACATTAATAGAATGCAGGGGGAAGGACCACGTATCCATCGCAAGTGACGCAGAAAAGAGATCTGACATGATCCAACACCCTTTCATGATAAAAACTCTCAGAAAACTAGGAATAGAGGGGAAATTCCCCAAGGTATTTATGAAAAACTTACAACTAACATCATGTCCACTGGTGTAAGACTGAAAGTGTTCCTCTCTGCTCCAGAACAAGACAAGGATGTCTGCTTTCACTGCAGCTATTCAGCATAGCTTGTTCTAATCGGAGCAGTTAGACAAGAAAAAGGATAAAAGGCACCTCAATTGGAAAGGAAACGTTAAATGTCATCTTAACTTAAAATGTTAAAAGTCATCGCCAACCTCCCGGCTCCCACCGCCAAGAGGTGCACAGGTATTAGCGGAGACATGGGGGAGGAAGAAAGCACTCACAGAGGGGCCTCCCTAACCTCGCGGCACTGCGAAAGTGGTGGATTTGAGCCCAGCTGGCCGACCGGGGCTGCACCTCTTCCCCACGAAAAACACCCCTGCCTGGGCTCACCTTGGTAGCCCGGGAAGCAGCAAGTTCTCGGGTGAGCTCCTCCAGGGCCTCGGCGTTCCGGCCACAGAGCACCAGCTTAGCGCCCGCAGCGTGGAAAACTCTGGCACATTCTAGAGGAAGAAGAAAGCAGCGTGGCAGCTGGGGAGGCCCAGGCCTTCACCGTCAGCTCAGCTCCCAGCTCCCCAGCCCCAGACCATAGGGCTACTTCTTCCCCAGCCATCGGCACCGGCCCGCCGTGGAAGGCTGTGGGGCAGGGGTAGGGCCCCGGCACAGGGAGCTCTGCTGTCACCACTGCAGAGCCCACGTTCGGGGCTGTGACAGACGTCCACGGGCAGGAGGAAGGCAGCAGCTGGGGGACAGACTGTTAGGTACCAGGCTCAGAACTTTCCAGCATAACCTTCAGTTCTGATCCACCCTGACAGCAGTATCCCCACTTGCATGGCGAGGAGCTCAGTGAGGCCAGGGATGTGCCCGACGGTCAGGCAGCGCCAGCTCGGGGATGCCGTGACCCCAACGCAGCAGGCACACACCTGCCGGGGCCGCTTCTGTGGTTCTGTGGGCGCACGGGGGCCACAGGACTCTGGTGAGAAGGGGTGGAGAGGCTCCCCCCAGGCCTGAAGCCTGCAGGCTGTTCCTCCCGAGAGTACACAGGCCCGAGGGCTCGTGGACACACGCAGCGGGGACAGAAAGTGGGGAGGCTGACAGCCTTGCAAGGAGGTTAAAGAGCTAAAGTATGCCGAGCGCCCACACAGCAGGGCGGCATTAAGGGTGGCATCATTTTTTTTTTTTTTTGGCTGCGTTGGGTCTTTGTTGCCGCACGCAGGCTTTCTCTAGTTGCGGCGAGCGGGGCCTACTCTTCATTGCGGTGCATGGGCTTCTCATGGCAGTGGCTTCTCTTGGTATGGAGCACGGGCTCCAGTAGTTGTGGCACGTGGGCTCAGTAGTTGTGGCGCACGGGCTTAGTTGCTCTGCAGCATGTGGGATCTTCCTGGACCAGGGCCTAAACCCGTGTCCCCTGCATCAGCAGGAAGATTCTTAACCACTGTGCCACCAGGCAAGTCCAAGGGTGGCATCATTCTAAAAGGTTCCCTCCTGCTGGGGGTTCCTCTGAGTCACTACAGCATCCAGGTGACAACTGACGAAGACCATGGCGGAGGAGTCCAGAACTATCTGGGCACCTCTTAGTCAATATTCTTTGGTGGCAAGAAAAGAGACTCAAGTCACCCGGGGCAAAGCAAAAAGAGGATTTATCAGGAGGATTCCAGGGTAGCTCAAGCATTAAGGGAAGGAGCTGAATGGTTCAGATGGGAAGAACAGGAGTGGTGGTGGCCCAGGGTCCTGGGTAGCAGGAACCAGGCTCTCTGAATGCTAGCAGGTCCCTTCCCCACTTCACTCCCAGCCTGGCCTCTCCACCAGATGGGGGTGGGGCTGCAGACAGCTCTGCGTTCCCGTGGACACCACTCCCTGGCCAGACAAGGGTGCCCTTGGCCCGTTCCCTCCAAGCTCTGGTGGCAGAATCCTTGGGAGGGACCAGATCAGCCCTGGTGGGGGCAGCATCTCTAGGACTGGGCCAGCCAGGGTCATGAGTGAATCCCAAGGCCACAACGGGAGGGGCAGGGAGAGGGAGGAAGCAGGGGGTGAGGTCCTCTCGCCCTGCCCCCAAACACAGCCGAGCATTCAGTGCCCCGCAGCTCACAGCCCACGGAGAGCAGCACAGCCCCGCGGTCAAGAGGACGGACGTGAGCGAGACTTCCTGTGTCCGACTCAGACTCCCAGCCCTGACTGGCCCTGTGATGCGGGCAGTTTCGACCTCTTTGTCCCCACTTTCCTCTCTTGTAGATGCAGGTCAGCAGCGCCAGGACTGAGCGAGTTAGAGCGGCCACGGTCAGCACCGCGCAGAGAGAAGGCGCTACCCAAGTGCTGCGTTTGTGTTTCCAAGCTGCCTTTTTAAAATGTTCTAAAGACTGGCTGTTAGTGAAGATGGAAACGTGCGGCTTGAAGGGGCACAGTCTGTCCTCACTAGAGGCCTAGTCACTCAGGTGCCCAAGAGCAGGTGTGTGCAGCCCCCGTGGCCCCAGCTGACCATGCGGCCACCCCCGGGTCCCAGACTGAGTCTCAGGGGCCAGGTGGTCAAGCGGAGTCTTGGTGCCGCGGGCTGCTAGGAGGGCAAGGCCGGCCCCAGGAGCCCACCGGAGGGTCAGGGATCCAGGAAGGGAGGAGGCTCCGGGGTCCAGGCGGGGCCCTTCCCCCACCAGCGCGTTGAAAGCGAAGCGGGGAGAATGCCAGCGTCCCTCAGGGAGGGAGGCAGGAGGCTCCCTGGCGGCAAAGCCTTCTTTCCAGACGCGGCGCCTCCTGCAGCTTCACTTGCTATCCCAGGGCCGGCGCCTCCCAGCCTGACCCAGATGGAGCTTTCTGGAAGGAGGTTCAAGTCAACTAAACCGGTGCACTTCCAGGCGGGCGGTGTTGTCTTCTTTGAAGCTCACCCTGACCGAGGGCACAAACCCAGACAGAGCCACCGCCCCCGCTCTGGCCCCGGGGTCTGCTTGGGTCACGGCCCCCATCCCACCTGCCCTGCGGAGCCTCCTGGGGGTGGGGGTGGGGCTGGGGGCAGGCGCGCCTGAGGTCCGTTTCCTGTCACTCCCGAAGCCCTGCTGGCTTCCTGACCCCATTTTGTCCCGACCTGGCCACCACGATGGACATTCTGTGAGGTGCCACCAAGATCCAAGGTGGGGGACACGCAAGTGTCTGAACAGCTCTGGAAACTGGTCACCCGCGTTCTGCTTAAGCTTTGCTTCCCAAGGAAAGCCAAGGGAGGAAATTAAAGTTCGCGTAGAGAATGACAGAAACGCCAACAGGCTGAGAAAATTCCATTTTCATTTCTTGAAAAAGCTGATACAAAGAGGTGGGAAGGTGGAGAGAAAAAGGAATACATTTATCTTGGGCTGCCAGCCAGTCCCCAGGCCACCAGCACTACCAGCTTATAAGTCCACTAGCTGCTCGTGGCCTCGGGGCCGAGACGTGTCCGTTCACCCAGTGTCCTGCCAGGCCACAAGGACAAGCCAGGAGACAAGGCAGGAGAAACACGAGAGCTGTCCGAACACTTAGCACGTCAGCCAGGCCTCCAGGGCGGCCGACAGGGTGGGCAGAGCCATGAGGGTGGCCGGGGTCTCCTCCCCACGCCTCCTGGGCAGTCGCTGAGGGGTGTTTGTACCGAGACAGCCAGAGGGGGAGGGATACACGCCCTCCTGGCCCTCCGATGGAATCCAGGAGATGGAGGGAAGAGCACAGATGCACACAGACACGCGGCTCTGTCCTCCATCCCCTTCCCGGCCCTGGGGTCACAGGAGGAAGCGCGGATGAAGAGAGAACAGCATCTCCATCACGCGTGTGCACATCGGCGCCGCAGTGTGCCTGTCCCTCACAGCCAACCCCCAGGCACGCTTCAAGGACGTTAAAAAAAAGGCTTCTCTCTGTGGTAGAGCAGCGGCTGCTGACACCCTATATTTAGCTGCTGAGTAAGGTCAGAGGCCCGGCTATGGCTCGGGGCCTGAGATCTGATGACAGACCCTGGGTCACCCCCGAGAGCTCACCTGAACACCATGCTGGTGCACGCACGGACCCCCGCTTCCTGCAGTCTGCCCAGGTCCCCTGGCCGCCTGCGTGCCACTCCCCATCTGCTCCTCTGGGTT
The DNA here is from genome assembly GCF_009873245.2 of Balaenoptera musculus. Classification (NCBI taxonomy): domain Eukaryota; kingdom Metazoa; phylum Chordata; class Mammalia; order Artiodactyla; family Balaenopteridae; genus Balaenoptera; species Balaenoptera musculus. Next base: position 59,403,194 of record NC_045804.1, on the reverse strand, counting down.
CCCGCAGCTCTCAAGCGCCAGCAGCCCCTGCGTGACCCTACTGCTCGCGGCCCACCCTGCCCCCTCCCCCAGGGAGACAAGACGAGGGCTTGAGTCCTGGCTTCGCGCTCCTGCCTACAACTCCCAGGGCAAGTCACACCTTCTCTGAGCGTCAGCTGTGAGGACTCAGGGAGATGAGCCCAAGCCAGCACGCACCTAGGTGCCTCCCCTGCCAGCCCGCTGGGAACACCCGTCCTGAAAGGGCAACACACGGAGAGAAGTCCTTCCTCTCTGCACAGACCACGGGCTCCCGGAGGGAAGGGACCCTGCCTCACATCCGTCTGTTGCAGCACCTGGCCTAGGGGCCAGCACGTGGCCCAGGGCCACACTGGCTGTACTCTCACCGGCCAGGAGACGCAGGGGCGCTGGGTGTACCCCAACTCAGGGCGCCTCTCGGCCTCGTTCCATGGAACTGAGCGCGAGCATGGGGGGCGCGCAGGGGTGGCGTGGCGCGTGTACGGATGTCGACACACCCGCACCTGCCCTGGTATACTGCCACGGTTAGCATAGGCGCGTGGGGTGGGCCTGGACCCAGAAGCTCCACGTGGCCACTAGGTTAGATCTGAGCTCAACTGGAGAACCCAGCTGAGGAACAGCTGAGGCCTCACCCATCCTGTCCCCACCTGCCAAGGTGCCAGGGCACGGCTGAAGGCACGGCCCCGTGAGGGGACGGCAAGTTGCAGGTGACACCAAAGCCGTAAACCTGGGATGCTCGCTAACCCAGGAAAAGGAACGTTTTGTTTGGCCCTAAGTTAGTGTCCATTTTTGAAAGCCTCCACGTACAAATGCCTGTTTCCACACCGACCGGCGCTGAGGCCGCCCCACGTGCACACGCGGCCTCCTCCCTGGCTTCCGCCTCCGGCCCTGGTGCCGAAGGTCAGGTCCGTCTCTCACTGCGCTTAAGCTCTCCGTCTCCATCTGGACCAAGGGCAGTGCCGCCCTTGCTGCCCAGCTGCCGGCCCGCCTCGCGCGTCCGCACCCACGCCGCTGCCCACCCCCCAGCACTGCCCCACCACCCACCTCGGCCCAGGCCCGACGTGGCGCCGGTGATGACCACCACGGCGTTCCGGACGCAGGCTCTCGTGCGCAGCCACTGCAGCAGCTTGAAGAGGCTGCAGACGCCCACGCAGCCCAGCAGCAGGGGCAGGATGGCCGTGGAGGTGACGAAGTCCATGACCCTCGCCCTCAGCAGACTCCTTCTGGAAGACAAACCAGATAAATTAGTGACAAGGTGGGAGGACGCCAGGGACTCACCAACCCTCCTCCCCCAAGTCTGACACAGACCCCAGATCTCTCGTGCGGACCTCAGCTCTGAGCCCGTCAGTGTCTCCCCAGGCCCTGCGCCCCGTGTGGACCGTTCAGCGTGGTGGAACCAGTTTCCTCTCTGCACGGACACGAGCGGGTGGCAGGGCGCAGACGCACGTCGCCCAGGCAGCTGAGGACCAGCTCCTGAAGTGCGTCAAGGAGGCCCCAAGTCTCCTGCAGCAATCTGTTTTGAGGAACTTAATATCACCCACTATCATTTTCAATTCCTGGTATTTGTGAAACTAGAGAGGTTTTTCTAAAAAGATTTTTTAAAAGGAAAAAGGAGCCATACCCATCGATTCTTACACTCCTCCCTGGACAGTCTCCTCCACGGCCACAGGCCTCCGGACGCCTGGGGGACTCATGGCAGCGCAAGCAGCCCTCTGCCAAGCGGGCGCAGACTCAGGCCGTGGAGTGGAGGCCCTGCTGCACTGTGGCCTGTGCCCACCAAGTGCCACTGGCGAGCTGCGTCAGCCTGACCAATCAGGAGCCCACGGGAGCGTGGTGAGCGCTACCACGCGGGGTCCATGCTTAGGAAACACCCGTTCCTTCTACAGCTGCCCCTCCCTTCCTCATTCCCACCCCCCACGCCCCGGGCCCAGAGCAGCAGCCAAGAGGGGAGACACGGGGTTAAAGGAACGCTGAGGAGGAGCTACAGGGGAGCAGCACCACGCATGCCGCCTTGAGATGCCCCCCCTCGGCCCTCCAGGACTATGATGTTAGAAGCACGTCAGCTTCCAGGGGAGGAAGGGGCTGGGAGTAAGCGCACAGCTCCCGCGAACAAGCCTGCAGCTTTCAATCATTCATCACACCGCAGTGACTGCGTAAAGCCCTCGCCCACCTCCCAAGCCCTCAACTCCGCATATTTAAAAACATATCTCTGCTCCCTTCCCAAGACAGCACCCACTCTGTGGATACCATGAAGCCAAGAACACACAGATCCCAGCACGGATCCGCCTGTGCCCTGAGCTGCTTTGACTCTGAAGTCCAGGTTTGGGAGGGGCCGTCCCGATCTAAGCTAAAAGGTTCTGCTCCAGTTTGATCAACTAAGCTAGTTCAGTATTTAGCTTAATTTTTCACCTCCCTTTCCAAATACACCCAAATTCTTGATCACTATAAAAAATTAACATCCTTAGACGAACATCTGCAAAAATGACGCTTTCCTATCAACCTCCACTTAATCTACTTCTGAAAGACGCCGGCTACTGTCTGCTAAGTGGACACACTTCCCTCTTACCCTACACTGTGCCAAACCCACACGGGGATGCCCTGGCAATCCAAGTGGATTCTGAAGTGCCGAGCTCTTTACCCGGGTACTACTGGCACCAACCCCTGCCCTCAACTGGACGTTCAGGCAGGGCCGAGTCCCAGGGGAGAGATGAGGACCCAAAGATCCTTTGTTTGGGGACTCCCCTGGTGGTCCAGTGGTTAAGAGTCTGCCTTCCAAAGCAGGGGACGCGAGTTCGATCCCTGGTCATGGAACTAAGATCCCACACGCCGTGGGGCAACTAAGCCTGCGCTCTAGAGCCCGTGCACCACAACTAGAGAGCCCGTGTGCCACAACTACTGAGCCCACGCACCCTGAAGCCTGTGTACTACAACTAGAGAGAAGCCCACGTGCCGCAAGGAAGATCCCACATGCCGCATCTAAGACCCGACGCAGACAAATTAATTAATTAATTTAAAAAACAAAGATCCTTTGTTTGGCACCTGGTAGTACTCAGAGAGGTTTAGAGCAGGCAGGAGCACCTCCGCCATTCCGTGGGTCTGTGGGTGCTGCCTAGGGGTCTTCACAGGGCACAGCCCCTGAAGACGGCAGGCTGCGGGATCCATTTCAGCCCAGCGGGACGGCTGCGCGGGAAGAGCTTTATCCCCAGGGCAATCCCAGATCCTTATACCGCGTAGGTCCCAAGGTGGACCACCCTGCTTGGCTCGCATCACCCGGGGCCCAGACAATGCCCAGGAAGCCCAGGGAGGTGGGGACACTGCTCAGGAAAGGACAACCGGCTCAGCCTCTGGGTCTGTGGGTGGACACAGGCCCATGGAGACCACAGCCCTGTGGAGCCTGCCTGTCTCAGACCCATAACCTGGGGCTGAGCCAGAACTTCACTCAAGGCTACAAGGGGTCAAGCCCCAATACGCAGCCCTGCTGCCTCTAAAAATTCAGAGGTTTCAGAGACCACGTGGAAAACACCAACTAATGGCAGTGGCAGCACAGGGGTTGCAAAGATGAGCCCTCGCCTCCTGGCCGGGTTCACATCCTGGCTCAGCTACTCACCAGCCTGGGTCAGGGCCGCAACACTGAGGCCTTGGCACCTCTGTCTGTAAAACAGGTTCGCTGGACTTCCCTGGTGGCGCAGTGGTTAAGAATCCGCCTGCCAGCGCAGGGGACATGGATTTGAGCCCTGGTCTGGGAAGATCCCACATGCCGCAGAGCAACTAAGCCCGTGTGCCACAACTACTGAGCCTGCGCTTTAGAGTCCGAGAGCCACAACTACTGAGCCCACGTGCCACAACTACTGAAGCCTGTGTGCCTAGAGCCTGTGTTCCGCAACAAGAGAAGCCACTGTAATGAGAAGCCTGCGCACTGCAACGAAGAGTAGCCCCCACTCACTGCAACTAGAGAATGCCTGCTCACAGCAACGAAGACCCAACACAATCAAAAATAAATGAAAAAAAAAAACAAAAACAGGTTTGTTGTGGTCTGATGAATTAACACATACAAGTGTGTGTGCAGTCCCTGGCTCAGGGTAAGAGCTCAGTAAACACTGCTGGCACCAGCATCATCACGACCTATCACTAACTGAAAGCCAGCAATCGGATTTCCAAGGTTGTCTGAAAGGGGCCCTGGTTTATGACTTAAAGCAAACTCATTAAACATACAGTTCATTATAATTTAATTTTTATGGCTTCATAAGCCCTCTGGTTTAATTAAATGAACAACTAGGAAGAAAGAGACCCCAACTTTGTCAGGAATCAGAATCCCATATCCCAAGTTTTGTAACAGAAGATGTGGCCAAACATGGGAATTCCCTGATGGTCCAGTGGTTAGGACTCCGTGCTCTCAGTGCCAAGGGCCCAGGTTCGATCCCTAGTTGGGAAACTAAAATCCCACAAGCCGCACGGCATGGCCAAGAAAAAGAAAGAAAGAAAGAAAAGGAAATGTGACCAAAGAAAACCTAAAGTCAGCAGAAAGAAGGAGATAATAAAGACCAGAGAAGAAATAAATAAAATAGAGATTAAAAAAAAAAAGAAAAAAAATCAATAAAACCCAGAGCTGGTTCTTTGAAAGGGTAAACAAAAATTAACACACCAATGTCTGGGCTCCCTAAGAAGGAAAGAGAGAAGACCCAAATAAACAAAATACGAAATGAAAGAGGAGAAATCACAACTGATACCACAGAAATACAAAAAAACCATGAGAGAATACTATGAACAATTATATGCCAATAAATTTGACAACCTAGAAGAAATGGACAACTTTCTAGAAACATACAGCCCACCAAAAGTGAATCAAGAAGAAATAGATAACTTGAACAGACCAATCACTAGAAGTGAAATAAAATCTGTAAAAACAAACAAACAAACAAACAAAACTCCCTACAAACAAAGTCCAGGGCCAGATGGCTTCACAGGCAAATTCTACCAAACATACAAGGAAGAACTTATACTGATCCTGCTCAAACTCTTCCAAAAGACTGAAGAGGAAGAAACACTCCCAAAGACATTCTATAAAGCCACAAGCACCCTGATACCAAAACCAGACAAAGATACTATCAAAAAAGAAAATTATAGGCCAATATCTTTGATGAATATAGATGCAAAAATCCTCAACAAGATATTAGCAAACCGAATCCAACAGCACATAAAAAAGATCATACACCAGGACCAAGGTGGATTCATCCCAGGGTCACAAGGATGGTTCAACATATGCAAATCAATCAATGTGATACACCACATCAACAACAAAAGAAGACAAAAACCACATGATCATCTCAACAGATGCAGAAAAAGCATTTGATAAAATTCCAAATCCATTCATGATAAAAACTCTTTTACCAAAGTGGGTATAGAGGGACCATATCTCAACATAATAAAAGTTATTTATGACAAACCCACAGCCAATATAAGACTCAATGGTGAAAAGTTGAAAGCCTTCTCGCTAAAATCTGAAACAAGACAAGGATGCCCACTCTCACCACTTCTCTTCAACATAGTATTGGAAGTCCTAGCCACAGCAATCAGACAAGAAAAAGAAATAAAAGGGACTTCCCTGGTGGTCCAGTGGTTACGACTCCATGCTCCCAATGCAGGGGGCCTGGGTTCAATCCCTGGTCAGGGAACTAGATCCCGCATGCCACAACTAAGAGTTTGCATGCCATAACTAAAGATCCCACATGCTGCAACGAAGATCCTGTATGCTACAACTAAGACCCAGTGCAGTCAAAATAAATAAATACTTTTTTTTAAAAAAAAAAGAAATAAAAGGTATTCAAATTGGTAGGGAAGAGGGTCTTCCCTGGTGGCACAGTGGATAAGACCCTGTGCTCCCAACACAGGGGGCCTGGGTTCGATCCCTGGCCAGGGAACTAGATCCCACACGCACGCCGCAACTAAGAGTTCGCATGTCACAACTAAGGAGCCTGCAAGCCACAACTAAGAAGCCTGCCTGCTGCAACTAAGACTGGGTGCAATCAAATAAATAAATAAATTTTTTAAAAAAAAAACTGGTAGGGAAGAGGTAAAATTGTCATTATATGCAAATGACATGATACTATACATATTGGGCTGGCCAAAAAGTTCATTCGGGTTTTTCATGTTACGGGAAAACCCGAACGAACTTTTTGGCCAACCCAATAGAAATCCCTAAAGACTCCACACAAAAAATACTAGAACTGATAAACAAATTCAGCAAGGTAGCAGGATACAAGATTAATATACAGAAATTGGTTGCATTGCTTTACACCATCAATGAGATAACAGAAAGGGAATGTAAACAAACAATCCCTTTTAAAATCCCATCAAAACAAAAATAATAATAAAATACTTAGGAATAAACCTCACCAAGGAGGTGAAAGACTTATATGCTGAGAACTACAAAACATTAGTAAAGGAAACCGAAGATGATTCAAAGAAATGGAAAGACATCCTATGCTCTTCGACTGGAAGAATGAATACTGTTAAAATGGCCATACTACCCAAAGCAATATACATACTTAATGCTTTTCTTATCAAATTACCCATGACATTTTTCACAGAACTAAAACAAATAATCCTAAAACTTACATGGACCCATAAAAGACACAGAATTGCCAAAGCAACCCCGAAGAAAAAGAACCAAGCAGTAGGCATAACCCTCCCAGACTTCAGACAATGCTACAAAGCTACAGTAATCAGAACAGTGTGGTATTGGCATAAAAACAGACATATGGATCAGTGGAACATAATCGAGAGCCCAGAAATAAACCCACAGACCTATGGACAATTAATCTTCGACAAAGGAGGCAACAACATACAACAGGGAAAAAAACAGTCTCTTCAGCAAGTGGTGTTGGAAAAGTTGGACAGCCTCATGTAAATCCATGAAGTTAGAACACACCCTCACACCATACACAAAAATAAACTCGAAATGGCTATAAAGACTTAAATATAAGACATGACACCATACAACTCCTAGAAGGGAACATAAGCAAAACATTCTCTGACATAAATTGTACCGTTTTCTTAGGTCAGTAACCCAAAGCAATAGAAATAAAAGCAAAAATAAACAAATGGGATCTAATCAAGCTTATAAGCTTTTGCACAGCAAAGGAAACCATAAACAAAATGAAAAGACTGGGAGAAAATATCTGCAAATGATGTGACCAACAAGGGCTTAATTTCCAAAATATACAAACAGCTCATACAACTCAATAACAAAAAAACAAACAACCCAATCGAAAAATGGGCAGAAGACCTAAATAGACATTTCTCCAAAGACATATAGATGGCCAACAGGCACATGGAAAGATGCTCATCGTTGCTAATTATTAGAGAAATGCAAATGAAAACTACAATGAGGTACCAGCTCACTCTGGTCAGAATGGCCATCATTAAAAAGTATACAAATAATAAATATTGGAGAGGGTGTGGAGGAAAGGGAACCCTCTTACACTGTTGGTGGGAATGTAAATTGGCAGCCACTACGAAAAACAGTATGGGGGTTTCTCAAAAAACTAAAAATAGAGCTACCATATGATCCAGCAATCTCACTCCTAGGCATATACCCAGACAAAGCTATAATTTGAAAAGATACGTGCACTCCTATGTTCATGGCAGCACTATTTACAATAGCCAGGACGTGGAAACAACCTAAATGTCCATCGATGGATGAATGGATGAAGAAGATGTGGTATACACACACACACAAACACACACACACACACACACAAACAGTGGAATGTTACTCAGCCATAAAAAAGAATGAAATAATGTCATTTGCAGCAACATGGACGGACCTAGAGATTATCATACTCAGTGAAGTAAGTCAGAAAGAGAAAAACAAATACCCTTATGATATCACTTATATGTAGAACCTAAAATACGACACAAATGAACATATCTACGAAACACACTCACAGATATAGAGAACAGACTTGTGGTTGCCAAGAGGGAGGAAGGGTAGGGGAGGGAAGGAGTGGGAGTTTGTGATTAGCAGATGCAAGCTAGTATATATAGGATGGATAAATAACAAGGTCCTACTGTATGGCACAGGGAACTACATTCAATATCCTTTGATAAACCATAATGGAAAAGAATATGAAAAACAATACGTGTATCTATAACTGAGTCACTTTGCTGTACAGCACAAGTTAACACAACATTGTAAACCAACTACAATTCAATAAACTTAAAAAAAATAAAAAAGAAACAAACAAACAAAATGCGGCCAACACAGCAAAGAGAGAGCAGACAAGGGCCACAATGTCCTGTCCACCCCTTTCTCATACCCAGGGGAGGAAGAGGATGAAGATAAACCCACCCAGCAAGGCGCCCCACTGAGACAATCACAGCTCCATGCACCTGTTCAAAGCCCAAGCTGGCAACCCTTGACATGAAGAAAAGAGAGAAACCACACACCGTCTTGTACATGTCTGGTATTCCTTGAGCACCTGACCCAACATCGTAAGCCAGCCTTGGTCTCCTGGCCCCAGGGACCATTCTGCCCGAGGCAAATACGGCACCAGGTTAAGGGGGTCCATCCTCAGCCCACTTTCTGTAAGAAGAGTGCATCTGCATTCAGTCTGGCAAATTCTCACAGAATCAGAACGTAAACTAGAAACCAGTGCAGCTTTGCCCAGTAACTCAGGATGATGGTGGGAAAAGACACCCCAGAGCAAGCCACTAATTTTAGAGTCAGGTTCAACTTCAGCATAACTCCCCTGACCAGGTGAAGCTGCTAATATAGCCAATCTCAACTCTTTCTGGGAGTTTTTCAAATTCTTAAAGATCTCCCACCTGTCATTCTGTTCTGCAGTACACGTGGCCACACCAATGGGCCCTGCGTCTCCCAGACTCTCAGAGGCAGCTGTGCCAACGCCTTCCTGTCTCACCCTCCACAGTTATGATGGCCAAGAGAGCTAGACAAAGAAGTAACTCAGACCCACTGACTTGCTGTGGTGTCTGGGGGCCTGCTCTGAGCAAAAGGGACAGCTCCCCAGTGGAAGAGAGGAACTAAGTCTTGGCTGGCCACATTTCCAGATCAGGAAATAAATCTCCTATGTAAAGCAAGGTCAAAAAGGGCCTGGTTTTTTTTGCAAATGGCATATAACATGCTTATAAATTTTGCATTTTATACGAAAATGCTTCTTAAAACTGCTAGTTTCAGATATAACTGGAAGACAAGACTGGTGGTAAAAAAAGGGAGTGGGAAAAAAATCTTGCTCACGATTCCCAGCATTTGGAGATGAGCTTATAGCACAGAGGGACAGTCAGCCCAGCAGTGCTGTGAGCCAGAGCCAAAAGCAGGACAGGCACGTGGAGAGAGGGGAGGCAGGCTCCGCCCACCCGCACCAGCCACGCCCACTCACCCCCACACAGGAAGTGACCAGAGAGAGGAAGTCACGAGCCCAGGTGTCTGCTTGTGTTTTCTCGCAGCACACACAACGGAGCTCCAGACCTAAGTCAAAAGAGTGTGAAGGCGGAAAAGCCCCTTCACAGGTGCCTGTTACTTGGGCCAGGCAGCCGGAAAGTTTGCGGGTCTGCACTGCTCTCCTACTTTCTACTGAGGCTTTCGGAACCTCAAACTAGAAACAAGACCGTCACCGAGAAACCAACTCGGAGCAGGCACGTCACCTCTTATGCCATCTGTTCCATTCTCCACCCTTTAGCCAAAATTCTACATTGCATTTCACAGATGGAATCTGTTCCTAAGATTCCTTTCTTCTCTCAGTTACAAAAATAAAATAAATTGAACCGTCAATAAAAACAAGTTGTTAGAATCTACTCAGAAACCACACATAGAAATTAAACCATTAAGAGCTATATCTGAAAACCAAAGAAGGGGATCTGAAAACCCTCCAAAGTGAAAAATGATAATGAGGGACTTCCCTGGTGGCGCAGTGGTTAAGAATCTGCCTGCCAATGCAGGGGACATGGGTTCGATCCCTGGTCCAGGAAGATCCCACGTGCCGCAGAGCAACTAAGCCTGTGCGCCACAACTACTGAGCATGCGCTCTAGAGCCCACGAGCCACAACTACTGAGCCTGTGTGCCACAACTACTGAAGCCCACGCCCCTAGAGCCCATGCTCCGCAACAAGAGAAGCCACCGCAATGAGAAGCACGCGCACCGCAACCAAGAGTGGCCCCCGCTCGCCGCAACTAGAGAAAGCCTGCGCACAGCAACGAAGACCCAATGCAGCCAAAGATAAAATTAATTAATTAATTAATTAATTAATTTTTAAAAATGATAATGAGTTCAGGTCTGGAAGGATTAGTCATGAAATAAGTTGCCATGTTATGCACAAGAAAATCAGGCTAAAGGGCAGAGAGGGGTTCCAACTGGACGGCAGGACACCGAGGCCACAGGGCAAGGAAGGGCTTGGCAGCAAAAGCAGTCAGGCTCAGTCCCCACAGCCCACATCCACTCTTGTGTGTTAGCGCTGACAGCCAGCTGTTCTGTTAAAGGTGACGTAAGCTACAGGTCATGCTTATGACCCATATCTGAAAATACGTATCTAATTTCAGAAAGTAAAAGCAGAGTAAAGCCACTCTTTCTTGGTCTCAAGCGTATGAGAAGCAGCAGCTAAGGCCGTCTCTGACTGAAAAGAAAAGATAGCATCCTACCTCAGACAGCAGATACTTCACCAGTGGCAGTTCCCGGCACCCATGTCTACTCTAGTCTTTTAACCCAGGGCAGAGTAACTTGGACCAGAGGCCAGAGGATACCTTCAGGTGAGCAGGCCCTCCCTGGAATGCTGGAACGAGCCATGAACGAGTGGCCTACGGGGTGTACTTTGGGATGCCAGCCTTAGGGCCCCCAGTTTAAAGGAGTGCAGGCTGGCATTAGTGAAGACAGAACCAAGAGGAAGGCCTGCGAGTATTTCAGACCAGGTCCTGAGCATCCAGTCCTGGAGAAGCGAGCAGTGCTCTCCAGTAAGATGCTGGGCCCCCGCTGCACAGCACGCCCAGCCTGGGAGGGTGGGATGAGAGGTGCTGAGCACAGCTCCAGACCCTGCAGCGCGGGCTCCTGACATGAGGACAGGGTGCTGGAGGCTAACCGTTTATTATGGGCCAAAGTCTTTGTTCAGTTTTTAAAAACAACACTTACGATAGCTACCTAGACACCTTGTCACAAAAAACAATTTTGTTTTCTTTTTTTTTTTTTTTTTTTTTAGTTTATTATTTATTATTGGCTGTGTTGGGTCTTTGTTGCTGCACACAGGCTTTCTCTAGTTGTGGCGAGCGGGGGCTACTCTTCATTGTGGTGCACGGGCTTCTCGTTGCAGTGGCTTCTCTTGTTGCGGAACACGGACTCTAGGCACGCGGGCTTCAGTAGTTGTGGCTCGCGGGCTCAGTAGTTGTGGCTCGCGGGCTCTAGAGCTCAGGCTCAGTAGTTGTGGTGCAAGGGCTTAGCTGCTCCGCAGCATGTGGGATCTTCCCGGACCAGGGCTCAAACCCGTGTCCCCTGCATTGCCAGGTGGACTCTAAACCACTGCGCCACCAGGCAAGTCCCACAATTTTGGTTTCTAATGTGCTTTATAAAATGAATTTAGTGTTACTGGAAGATGCCTGAGTGATCTTGCCCTCTTTCCCAGAGCACACAAGAGGCCCAGACCCCTCGACAGAAACCACACAAGGCGCTCACTGTGGGTGTACAGCAGAAAAAGCACCAAGCTGGCACTGGGGAGCAGGGTTCAAGTTCACCCTGTCATGTCCCTGCTGTGTGACGCAAGCAGGTTTATTCTCTGCAACTAAGTGTCCTAACTTCAAAATGGGGGTGATTATTCCAATGAGAAACCACATGGGAAGCACTTTGTAAATGCTGAGGTCCTGCCGACTCACAAGCTAACTGAAAAAAAGCAATAAAGCGTTTCCAGAGAGGATTTCAGGCAGGAACTGAGCAAAGGCAGCCAGGCAGGCAGCTGGGGTTTTTTGGCTGCACCATGCGGCACGTGGGATCTTAGTTTCCTGACCAGGGATCAAACCTGCGTCCCCTTCATTGGAAGCATGGAGTCTTAACCACTGGACCACCAGGTAAGTCCCCAGACAGGCAGCTTTAATGGCGTTTCGTAAAAAGACCAAGCTCCCTACTTTCCATCCACACCTCACGTGCCGAGCGTCCTCTCAGCTCCAGGATGGCTCTCGCTCACCTGCTCACCTAAGGCACACGAGGTGCCACTCACGCCGGGTGCTGGCGGGGCCGGGGCTGCAGGGCGATGGACCAAGGAGACGTGGGTTCTGACCTCATGAAGCTCACCGCCTAGACAGACAGAGTGGCGATAAACAAAGAAACACAAAAATTAAACGACTGGAATTGTGATAAGATGGCCTGTCTAGAGGACGAGCCTCACCTGAAGCTTTGATTCCAAGTCAAAACCACCCAAGCTGGTGTGCTGGCCACATGGCACACAACCAGCCCAGGGCAGCCCTAGCTAGTGACTCCTCTGTTTTAGGAGAGAACACTTTCTAACCCATTCCATGAGACCAGCATTACCCTGATACCAAGAAAAAACACTGTAAGAAAACTACAGAACAATATCCCTTTTGAAGAGTGACACCAAGCTCCTCAACAAAAAAAACTAACAAACTGAATTTAGCAGCATAGTAAAAGGATTATACATCCTGACCACGTGGGATTTGTTCCTGGAATGCAAGGATCCTACAACATATGAAGATGATCAACAATATGCCACGTCAACTGAAGGAAAAAACCACACGATCAATTCAATTGACGCGGAAAAAGCATTTGATAAAATTTAACACCCTTTCATGACAAAAGCACTCAACAAATAGGAATACAAGGAAACTACTCAACACAGTAAGAGCCATACATTAAAAACCTACATCAAACATCAGACTCAATGGTAAAAGACTGAAAGCTTTTCCTCCAAGATCAGGAACAAAGCAAGGATGCCAACTTTCACCACCTCTATTCAACATAGTACTGAAAATTCTAGCCAGAGCAATCAGGAAAGAAAAAGAAATAATAGGCATCTAAATTGGAAAGGAAGAAGTAAAATTATCTGTTTGCAGGTGATATGATCTTGTATGTAGGAAACCCTAAGGACTCCACAAAAATGTGTTTAAAATGTGTTAGAATAAATTTATTCAGCAAAGTAGCAGGACACAAAGTCAACACAGAAAAATCAGTTGTATCTCTATACATGCAAAAGCAATTCCATTTACAATAACAACTAAAAGAATTAAATACTTAAGAACTAACTTAACCAAGGAGGTGAAGACTTGTACAATGAAAACTGCAAAATATTGCTGAAAGAAATTAAACAAGACATAAATGAATGGAAATACATTCCATGTTCATGGAGTGGAACACTTATTACTATTAAAATGTCAATACCAATCAAAGCAACCTGCAGATTCAATTCAATCCCTATCAAAATCCCAACAATGCCTTTTGCAGAAAGAGAAAAACTCATCCTAAAATTCACATGGAATCTCAAAGGTCCCTGAATAGTCAAAAGAATCTTGGAAAAGAACAAAGAAGCTGGAAGAACCACTTCCTGATACCAAAACTTACTATAAAGCTAGAGTAATCAAAACAGTGTGGTGTTGGCACAAAGACAGACATAGACCAATGGAATATAGAGCCCAGAAATAAATCTTTGCATATATGGTCAAATAATTTTTGACAGGAATGTCAAAATCATTCAATGGGGAAAAGAGAGTCTTTCAAACAAACGATGCTAAGAAAACTGGATATCCAGTGACTTACCTGGCAGTCCAGTGGTTAAGGCTGTGCTTTCACTGCGTGGGGCACGGGTTTGATCACTGGTTGGGGAAATAATATCCCACATTCCACATGGCACAGCCAAAAAATAAATAATTTAATTTAATTTAATTTAATTTAAAAAAAAACTGGAGGGGCTTCCCTGGTGGTGCAGTGGTTGAGAGTCTGCCTGCCAATGCAGGGGACACGGGTTCGAGCCCTGGGCTGGGAAGATCCCACATGCCACGGAGCAACTGGGCCCGTGAGCCACAATTACTGAGCCTGCGCGTCTGGAGCCTGTGCTCCGCAACAAGAGAGGCAGCGATAGTGAGAGGCCCGCGCACCGCGATGAAGAATGGCCCCCGCTCGCCGCAACTAGAGAAAGCCCTCACACAGAAATGAAGACCCAACACAGCCAAAAATAAATAAATAAATTTTTAAAAAAAACCTGGATATCCACTTGCAAAAGAACAAAATTGGACCCTTATACAAAAATTAACTCAAAATGGATCAAGGATATAAATGTAAGACCTAAAACATATTTCTTACAAGAAAACATAGGCAAAAGCTTCATGACATTGGATTTGGTGATGATTTCTTGGATAAGACTCTATAAACGCACAGGTAGCCAAAGAAAAACTAGATAAATTGGTTCATGAAAAATTTTAAATGTTGTGCAGTAAAAGACACTATTCACAGAGTAAAAAGATAACCCACAGGGTAGCAGAAAATATTTTCAAATCATATACCTGATAAGGGAGCAATATCTAAAATAGAGAACTTCTAAAATTTAAAACAAAACAAAAACAACCTGATTCAAAAATGGGCAAAGGGGGCTTCCCTGCTGGCACACTGGCTAAGAATCTGCCTGCCAATGCAGGGGACACGGGTTCAAACCCTGGTCCGGGAAGATCCCACATGCCACGGAGCAGCTAACCCCGTGCGCCACAACTGCTGAGCCTGCACTCTAGAGTCTGCGAGCCACAACTACTGAGCCCATGTGCTACAACTACTGAAGCCCGCGCGCCTAGAGCCCGAGCTCCACAACAAGAGAAGCCACCACAATGAGAAGCCCGCGCACCACAACGAAGAGTAGCCCCCGCTCGCCGCAACTAGAGAAAGCCCGCATGCAGCAACGAAGACTCAATAAATTAAAAAAAAAAAAAATAGGCAACGGACTTGAACACACATTTCTCAAAAGAAGACATAAAAACAGCCAATAAGTATATGAAAAGATGCTCAAGATCACTAGTCATTAGTGAAATGCAAATAAAAACTATAATGAGATACCACCTCACACCCATTAGAATGACTACTATCAAAAAACCAGAAAATGATAAGTGGGAAGATATGGAGAAATTAGAACCCTATGCACTGCGGGTGAGAATGTAAAACAGTATGGCCACTGAAAAAAAAGTATGGAGGTTCCTCAATAAAATTAAAAATAGAATTATCATATGATCCAGCAATCCCACTGCTGGGTATATACTCAAAAGAATTGAATGCAGGGTCTCGAAGAGATATCTGTACACCCATGTTCACAACAGCACTATTCACAATAGATAAAACACAGAAACAACCCAAGCGTCCACCAACCAATGAATGGATAAGCAAAATGTGATATGTACATACAATGGGATATCACTCAGCTTTAAAAAGGAAGGAGACTCTGACACGTGCTACAATATGGATGAACCTTGAGGACACTATGCTCAGTGAAATAAGCCAGACACAAAAGCAAATACTGTCTGAGTCTACTTACATGAGATACTTGGAGTAGTCAAATTCTTAAGAGACAGAAAGCAGAATGGGAGTTGCCAGGGGCTGGGAGCAGGGAGGGAAATGGGGAGTTATTTTTTAATGGGTACAGAATTTCAGTTTTGCAAGATGAAAAGAATTCTGGAGACAGATGGTGGTGATGGTGGCACAACATTATAAATGTATTTAACACTTCTGAACTATACACTTAAAAATGGTTAAGATGGTAAATTCAAATTATGTATATTTTATTACCATAAAAAAATTTTTAAGTGTGTCATTCATAAAGGATTAAACATTAAATGCTGTCTAACTTCAGGTAGGCTCATGGTTGAAATCAGATTATTTTAAAATTCTAACAAATTAGTTTCCTCATGAATTTGGATAAATTATTTGCCTCTGCCCACTGTTCTCTCTCTTAGACAGTTTATTTAGGATGATGGTTCACTCTGAGCTCCAAGGCTTTTTTTTAATTATTAATTTATTTATTAACTTATTTGGCTGTGCCGGGTCTTAGTTTCAGCATTCGGGATCTTCGTTACGGCATTCGGGATCTTCAATGGCGGCATGCAAACTCTTAGTTGTGGCATGTGGGATCTAGTTCCTGACCAGGGATCGAACCCAGGCCCCCTGCATTGGGAGTGCGGAGTCCTAGCCACTGGACCACCAGGGAAGTCCCCCAAGTTATTTTTGGAACTGGAAAACATAATTGTGAAATTTAACTAGGAAATGCCCTTTACTCTGAAGCAGTTTTTAATAATGCTTCCACTTAAAACTTAAGAGTGTCCTGACTTTAATGCCAGAAAACACATGGAAAGGAATCTCACGTTCTGGAGGACTAAAGGAGGAGGGAAGCATAATAACCTGAGAGGGTTTTCCAGAGCCAACTTCTAAGCTTTCATTTAAAAATAGCCTAGCCGGTGACCTATCACTTTATTTCCCAGCACCCCACCAAATAGCTCCCTAAGGACACGGCCACGGCGCCTCAGGACACGTCCACAGTAAACCATCAAACAATTTGTTTATTTCACCAAACACTGTTGGCAGATTTACTTTTCCCCATACATATTCCCCTCCTTACTTCTCTCTCAGAGCCTTTTCAGAATTGAAAAAAAATTGCTTGGCAAATTCCAGAGCCCAGATTAAAAGAAGAAAAATACCTTAAATCGAAAACATATTTTGTACATTCACCATGTTTATTGCTAGGGTATGCAACAGCATAAAGGCTTTTTTTTTTTTTTTTCTATTTTCTAAGTGCTTTTATTATAATGGGTATTGAATTTTTTGACAGGCTTTTCGGCATCTAGAGAAATAATCATATCATTGTTCCTAATACTTAATAATGCTGTATAAGATACTAATCAATTTCCCAATATTGAACCAACCTTGCATTCATGGAATACATCCCACTTGCTCATTTTATTTTCTTTGAAACAAAAGGAAAAAAAACACTCAAGGAGAATTAGGCAGTTACCTAAAAAAGGACTGCTCATAAGCCATTTCCCATAAATGAAATAGAAATCTTTTAGCAAACAAGTGAGTTTTTAAAGAATGGCTTTGACTTTTACATTATGGTAAATTAATGGGCAAAGAACAGTCTTTTCAATAAATGATGCTGAAACAACTGGATATCCACAAACTAAAGAATAAAGTTGGAACCTTACAGAACACAATATATAAAAATTAACTCAAAATGATCAAAGACCTAAATGTAAGAGCTAAAATTATAAAATACTTTAAAGAATATTTAAGTGTAAATCTTCATGATCTTGGATTAAGCAATGATTTCTTAGCTATGACACTACAGCAAAAGCAACAAAAGAAAAAAATAAATTGAACATCAAAATTTAAAACTTCTGTGCTTCAAAGAAAACTATCAAAAAAGTGAAGACAACCAACAGAATGGGAGAAAATATTTGCACATCATGTATCTCATAAGGGTCAAGTGTCCAGAATATAAAAAGAACTCTTGCAACACAAGAATAAAAGATAACCCAGATAAAAAATGAGCTGTTTCTTCTCTAAACTTTCTTTTCCAAAGAAGATATACTAGGTGAAAAACTGAAAGCATTTCCTCTAAGATCAGGAACAAGACAAGGATGTCCACTCTCACCACTACTATTCAACATAGTTTTGGAAGTCCTAGCCATGGCAATCAGAGAAGAAAAAGAAATAAAAGGAATACAAATTGGAAAAGAAGAAGTAAAACTGTCACTGTTTGCAGATGACATGATACTATACATAGAGAATCCTAAAGATGCCACCAGAAAACTACTAGAGCTAATCAATGAATTTGGTAAAGTTGCAGGATACAAAATTAATGCACAGAAATCTCTTGCATTCCTGTACACTAATGATGAAAAAAGGCTGATTACAGCAAACAAGTTCAAACTACTGGTAAGCAATGTTCAATCACTTCAGCTGCCATCAGCGGTCTCTCCCTTCAGTAAGCAGTTTAGTGGCCAAGTCTCAGGTTACTGTGAACTTAAGAAGATGGAAGGGATAGCTCAGGTAGAATCTAAAAGAGAGTTTGTTGAATTTCCTACCTCGGTGAGTGGAAAGCAGCTTCCAAGCTAAATTTACATGCCATTCAATCTCAATTTCCATCCCCACATTTATGACCTTCCAGAATAGATTAGTGGAGAGTTCATTTCTGCATTAAAATCCTAACTTTATCTACCAAATATCTCATATATGAAGAACTGGTGTTAAAAACAAGAAAATATGCTCAAAGTGGAGTCACCGATGCTGAGCCCCACATCACCAAACTTCACTTATTTAGTTTCAGCCTCTCCCAGAAATGGAATCTTAAACCAGGGAATCAGGAATCGCCTGGTCAGCACAGTGAGGTCATATGCCTGGCGGACCCCTGCATCCCTTAAAGGGGGGTGACCTCGCCACAACCAACCCGCTTTTTCCCAGGTAGAGCTTCCTGTTCCCGCTCCTTCTGCCTGTAAAAGTCTTTCACTTTGTACAGCTCCTCAGAGCTCCTCTCTATCTGCTAGATGGGAGGCTGCCCGATTCATGACTCAAAGAAAGCCAGTAAGATCTTTAAAACGTACTCAGTTAGGGACTTCCCTGGTTGCGCAGTGGTTAAGACTCCACCTGCCAGTGCAGGGGACACGGGTTCAAGCTCTGGTCCGGGAAGATCCCACATGCTGCGGAGCAACTAAACCTGTGTGCCACAACTACTGAGCCTGCGTGCCACAACTACTGAAGCCCGCACGCCCTAGAGCCCATGCTCTGCAACAAGAGAAGCCACCGCAATGAGAAGCCCGTGCACCACAACGAAGAGTAGCCCCCGCTCGCCGCAACCAGAGAAAGCCCACGCGCAGCAACGAAGACCCAACACAGCCAAAAATATATATATTAATTAATTAATTTTAAAAAAATTTACTCAGTTGAATTTTATGTTTTTAACAATGGGTAGGAGTGAGAAATGACACTATTGACATTAAAGAGGACAAGTCCTGGAAGGGTTAACTACCATAGACAAGAGTTCTGGCTGGAAACCAGCAGGATCTGGATCTATATTTTTCTTTAAATCAATGTACAAGAAATTATGGGCTAGATTTGACCACCTGCAGGCATCCTAGCTATGCACAACTACATGGAACTCACTTAAAGATCATCTCCAGAACAATTCCCATACTGAGAGAGCTCCAGTCCAACATTTTACTGCACTGTTTAATTTTTTAAACTGACTTTTCCCTGTTGCAAAAAGGGAAAGAGATTTTTCTCTCCTTTTTCTTAGAGCATTTCTTTGAAAAACCTAGAGTTTGTAAATCCTTCCTCTGCCCCTTTGGTATGTAAGCAAACCTTTTTAAAGGCTAAATAAGCTAGCTCCAGCCACAAGTAAAACCCAAGAGTTTTTTTCTGAAGGGCCTGGGAGCCATCTCTCTTAAGGTAACATCATGGGAGTTCAGCCTAGGCACCTCGACTACCTGCTCACAGAAATTAAGGATGTTTTATTTTTCTTTCAGAGAAAGGCAACTGACTAGCACAGACGGCCACCCCAATCACCAGGTAAATTTAGGATGAAAACACATACAGCAAATGGTGTTGTCTAGTCTTTTTACAAGAGGACAAATTACCGTTAATCTTGAGATTACGTATGTAATGGGCTGTAAATGGTGGGGTTTTTTTTTTTTTTTTTTTTTTGTAGTCTCATTTGCAGATTACCTGTGTTGTATCCCACTTTCGGTTAATGCTTGAATAACAGAATTATTTTCTTTCCGCATTTGTGGAGAGCATTTCCTAGGCTGGCAGAAGATTTTATTTTTACCTTTCCCCAACATAAATGTGGAGAAATTCTACTCTCATTGGACCACCTCACAGGTCCCACCTTGACAGCTCCCTCAGTAAGGAAAGGTGGGGACTTGCCTGGCGGTCCAGTGGTTAAGACTCCACGCTTCACGGGTTCGATCCCTGGTCAGGGAACTAAAATCCTACATGCCCCACAGCACAGCCCCCCCCCCAGAAAAAATGGGAAAGGTGTTCTTCTCTGACAAGAGCTTTAGAGACTCAGCCACTCCGGTCACGTGAGTGCCAGACCCTCCTACATCCCTGCCTTTGTGACACCCCACCTGGATCATTTCAAAGACGTCTTACTCAAAACTGAACTCATGTCCTTCCTCTGAGTTCCGATCTCAGATACACAGGCCAGAAAATGAATCAGCCCTGAACCTCCCTCTTCCATCTTACCCCAGAGTGAACCTATTACCAAGTCCCACTGATCCTACCTTTTAAACAGCCCTCACACCCATCGACTTCCGCCTCCGCCGAGGGAGAAGCCAGAGTGATCTTTCATAAACACACACCTGCTGCTTCTACTCCCTGACTGAGACTCTTCAGTGGCCTCCCACCATCCTTAGGAGAAGCTCCAGATACTTGGCATGACCTGTGAGGCCTGCATGGTCTGACCCCTGCCTACCTCTCCAACCCCATCTCCCTGACTCGCTCCCCCTCCCTCTCCGGGATCCTCCAGCCCCAACTGGGAGCTTAAGCTCCAGGAGGACACAGACCATGTCTATTTGCTCACGCTATGTCCCTAGCACAGTGCCTAGCACATAGTAGATGGTAAACAAACACATCTGAAGAATAATATTGGTAAAACAACTGTAGCATCTTAAATGGAAAGCAAATAAAACATGAATTAAATTAACAACTATCCTTACACGTTTGTATCCTAGGTAGCTAACACAGGACTTGGACCATTGCAAAAATTGTTAAATAATTTTGCAAAGCAGAGACAAATAGGGTGAAATACAATACTGGCACTCCTGTCTATTCAGCTTTGCCACGCAAGTAACCAACACTGAGCAAGTGTCACACTGAGGTCTACGCCCCTTCGCACATCCGTCCCCACCCAGGGCAACCAGAGACCTAACCATGTCTGAAGAAGGAGGCCAGGAGTTGGAACACAGACACGGTTTGTGGAGTTGATTATATGTCCTGGGAAGCAAATAAACCCTGGGGCGCAGCACTGCTCGGATGGGATCCAACCTGTGTCTGCTTCTGCCTTGGAAGCACTCTCCACTGCCGGCCACGTGGGTCACTCCGAAACTACCCGACACAGCCCCTCCGACCCTCGAGGCCTCACGTGCGTCCCTCCTTCTCTTCACTCTTCTCTCTGCCCAGTTTAACTCCATCTCAGTCCTTAAGGTCTCAGCTCAATACTATCGCCTCAGGAAAGGCGAACCTGTCCCTCCTCACCCCGCCTGCTGCCACTGACCCCATTATATATTCTTACAGCGCCCTCTACTGTCTCCTATGGCGGGTACCACGACCACAGCCAATATTTACTTGGTCATTTTCTATTTTCTGTGTGTCTCCCTTGCTAGACTCATTGCTTATGAGTTGCTACTTCAACTCAAGTTGCTACCTGAAGACAGGGGCTGTGTCTGCTTTGGCCATCAGTGTATCCCCAACACCTAGCACCTGCTGGTACAGACCAGCTGTTCAATAAATATCTCTGAAGTGAAGGAATGAATGAAATACATAGACAAGCACTAGCTTTTGGAGTGACATGGAATTGGCTCTGCCCTTACTAGTTCAGTGCTAAATTTCTTCCCGTCTCTGAGTCCATTTCTTCCACTATAAATGAAGACAGGACTTCCCTGGTGGCGCAGTGGTTGAGAATCCACCTGCCAACGCAGGGGACACGGGTTCGAGCCCTGGTCCGGGAAGATCCCACATGCCGCGGAGCAACTAAGCCCGTGCGCCACAACTACTGAGCCTGCGCTCTAGAGCCCGTGAGCCACAACTACTGAGCCTGCGTACTGCAACTACTGAAGCCCGCGCACCTACAGTCCGTGCTCCGCAACAAGAGAAGCCACCGCCATGAGAAGCCCGCGCACAATGAAGAGTAGTCCCCTCTGGACACAACTAGAGAAAGCCCACGCACAGCAACGAAGACCCAACGCAGCCAAAAATAAATAAATAAACTTTTAAAAAATATTTTAAAAAAATAAATTCTTGAGCAAGGACCTCTTCAGAAGCAACCCCTGTACTAGAATGAGTTTGTTTTATACAGAAGCCTAGTTTTAAAAGCCTGCTTCCCTCACTTATTTGCTGTGGGTGCTCTCAGCACCCAAAACTGGGCTGGAGAATATGGTGATACCACTCACTATACTCTCTCGTGCTGAGGAATAAGAGATGTCTACAACAGTCATTTTGGTGGGTGCTCAAAAAAGTTAGTTCCCTGCCTATCCTTAAGAATTAGATCACTTTTGCTAATTCTATCCCTGTATCACCAAGTTGAGGATCCCTTTTTCTATCTGCCACTTTTCTAGAAACTGACTTCCTCTGTTTTCCCCACACACAGGTTGGAAGACGTGAAAAGCACTTCCTGGTAATTCCATTAAGAGAAGCAAGTATTATGTTCACTAAACACGTGTATAGGAAGATCAAAAATTATTTCGTTAACTACTTCGTAACAAAAGTAACTCGTCAATTCTCAAATCACCATAGCAATGGAAACTGAAAAGAGGGTTGTACGGGTACCATTTGTTGAGCACCTATTCTGTGCCAAACGCTAGCTCAGTACCACCCATGCGCAATCTCACCACGCTTCTCGACAACCTCATTGGGCGGGGGGGGGGGGGGGCGTTTTATTCCCAAAGTTACAGCTGAGGACACTGGTCCAAGCCGCACAGCTTGGGAACAGCAGAGCAAGGGCAGGAGGAGCAAGAGATGCCGTGGCAACCCCGCGGGTACGCAGCAGGCAGCACCCCGCCCTGCCTCCGAACAAAGGTACCTGCTGCGCTAACTCTGCACCGGCCAGGTGCCGCCAGTCTCGCCCGCGCACGGCGCGGAATCGGGGAAATCGGGTCCGCCGTCTGCCTACACCCACTTGCAGCCGCGCAAACCGAGGCTCAAAGCTCAGCGAAGGCGCGGCTCCCCATCCAGAAAACGCTGAGCCCGGACTCCGGCGCGGGCGCCCCTCCGGGTCCACGGCCTCCGCTCGGCCTCCACACCACTCCTCTCCCCTCAGCGGGCGAGACGAGCTCGAGCCGGGACCTGCCCCGCGCCTCAGCTCGGGGCGGGGCCTCACGCCCCTCGCCACCGAGGCTCCCCCGCCCGCAGCCCTACCTGCTCGCTGCGGAGGCCATGGCGAATCAACCCCATCCTCCCGCCTCTCCGGTGACGTATTTTTCCCTCGCCCAGCCGTGAGGCTGCGCATGCGCGCTGGGCGGGCGCCCCTCAAGGCGCAGGTAGGAGGGGCTGGATGCGGAGGTTTGAATTGCGTCCTCCGGCCTAAGTGCCCTCCCTCCATCTTCCAGAGGGAAATTCGGAAGGTCACGGTTTGAATTGCGTGCACTCTTGGGGAAGAGGGCAGGGGACACAAAGTTGAAGAACGTGTGCTACGGAGTATAAAGCCTTAGTAATTAAAGCGGTGTGATACTGGCCCAAGGATAAATAAAAAGATCAATGCAAAAGAAGTGAGAAGCCAGAAACAGACCCACGGGTATGTAGTCACACGTCTTCTCCCCACAAAAGAGCCACTGTAATGAAAGAGAAGAGTTATTTTGAAGGAAAAGTGCTCGATCAATTGAATGTCGTTGGCGGGGTTGGGGGACGAACCGTAACCCCTACCTCAGGCAAAAAAAATCAATCCAAGATAGGTTGTAGACCTAAATGTGAAAGACACGACTCTGGAAAATAACAGCCAACGGCAGAATATCGGGGTTTTTTAGTTTTGTTT
This sequence comes from Balaenoptera musculus, assembly GCF_009873245.2. NCBI lineage: Eukaryota > Metazoa > Chordata > Mammalia > Artiodactyla > Balaenopteridae > Balaenoptera > Balaenoptera musculus. The sequence continues at coordinate 59,379,458 of NC_045804.1, read as the reverse complement.
TGCTTGGCTACGTCGCGCGGTTTTTGGGATCTTAGTTCCGGGACCAGGGATCCAGCCCTGCCAGAGGAGTGAAAGCGCCGAGTCCTAACCACTGGACCCCCAGTTAAGTCCCAAACAGCAGAATATCGTGACCGTGGGAGAGGAAAATACTTTTTAGCAGGACATTAAAAAGTACCGACCCTAAAGGGAAATGCTGATAAATTGGTCATCGTTAACTTTAAGACGTGGAAAGACACCATCAAGAGAGCAAAAGGCAAGCAATAGAGTGGAGAAGATATTTGCAATACGTATATCTGAAGATGACTTTTATTTAGAATATGTAAGTAATTCTTGCAAATAAATTTTGTAAAGACGTCAAGTGGTAAAAGAGGAAGCATGGAAAGAGGATGTGGAGAGAGAAACTGGGGGGAATTCTCATGGTTCAAAATTCAAGAGATGGCAAAAGTGTATAAATTGAAAAACCTCCCTTCCTTTTGTTCAGGCACCCCTTTCTCCTTCACCTTGGTGACAGTGCCAGCTGTGCTTGCCTTTCCAGAGGCATGTTATGTGTGGTCAAGCAATTATGTATATATTCAGCATTCTTCCCACTGTCCCTTGTTATACAAACAACATAATACTCTACACTCTGCTTTTATTCACTTTAGTCAACTAACATACCATGGACGTCCTCACAAGTATCCACAAAATCTGAAAACAAGAGCGAAATTTTAATGACAGCAGATTTTGCATTAGAAACCCAGAAGCCAGAAGAAAGTGACGCAACATTTTTCAAGTGCAACTCAAAATTCTACATCCAGCAAAAATATCCTTCAGGAATGAAAGGGAAACAGACATTATCACATGAAGGAAAACTAAGAGAATCTGTCGCCAACAGGCCTACCCTACAAAAATGACTAAAGGAAGTGCTCTAAACAGAAAGGCGATGATAAAGAAGGAATCTTAGAACGTTAGGTTCTAAGATACAGAAAGAAAGAACACTGTAAGAGTAAAAATATGGGTAGACAAAATAGACTTCTCTTAAATTTTCTAAATTATGTTGAATTGTTGAAGGAAAAATTATAACACTTTCCAATATGGTTCTCAATGTATGCAAAGGAAATATTTAAAACAATTACAAATGCGAAGGCATAAACAGACATAAAAGGAGGTGAGCTTTCTACACTTAACTTGAACTGATAAAATGCAGACAACAGTAGACTGTGATAAGTTATGTATATATAATGAAATCCCTAGGGCAACCACTTAAAAAGTTATACAAAGAGATATACTAAAAAATACTATAGATGAATCAAAATGGAATCCAAAAATGTTCAACTAACCCACAGGAAGAAAAAAAGCCAACAAAACAAAACAAACAAAAATGGAAAGCAAAGAATAAAATGATACACTTAAACCTTAACATATTAATAATTACAACATTAAAAGAAAGAAGTCTAAATACAAAAAAAGAGATTGGCAGAGTGGATAAAAATAATATAACCAAACTCTATGCTAGCTACAAGAAACTCAATTGTATACGTAGGTTGAAAGTACAAGGATGAAAAAAGATAAACTGTGCAAAAGTTAATTAAAAGAAAGCAAGAGTGGCTATATTAATACCAGATAAAATTGACCTAAGAGCAGAGAAATATGTATATGTATAGCTGATTCACTTTGTTATGAAGCATAAACTAACACACCATTGTAAAGCAATTATACTCCAATAAAGATGTTAAAAAAAAAAAAAAGAGCAGAGAAAATTACCCGGGATGGAAAGGTACCTTACATATAGAAGAGTCAATCCCTAAGAAGACACAGCAACCCTAAATCTTTATGCACCAAACAGCAGAGGTGCAAAATATGCAAAGAAAAATCTGATAGAACTAAAAGGAGAAATAGACAAATCCACAATTACAGTTGAAGACTTCAACACACCTCTCTCAGTACTTGATACAACAAATAAAAAGTCAGCAAAGATTTGGAAAGGCTTAATGATACCATTAACCAACAGGATCTAATCAAGATTTGTAGAACAACCGCTAACACCAGAGACAACACATTCTTTTTAAGCACTCACAGAACATAAATCAAGATAGACCATATCCTGGCCATAAAAACTAACCTCAACATATTTAAAATAATTGAAATTTTATAGAGTGTGTACCAACTACAATGGGATCAAACTGGGTATCAGGACTTCCCTGGTGGTCCAGTGGTTAAGACTTCGCCTTCCATTGCAGGGAGTGCTGGTTCAATCCCTGGTCAGGAAGCTAAGATCCCACATGCCCTGTGGCCAAAAAACCAGAACATAAAGCAGAAGCAATATTGTAACAAGTTCAATAAGGACTTTAAAAATGGTCCACATCAAAAAAAAAAAAAACTTTAAAAAAAATTGGGTATCAATAAGAGAATGATAACAAGAAAATCCAAAAACTTGGAAGCTGAACAACACACTTTTAAATAATCTATGGATCAAAAAGGTAGTCTCAAGTTAAAAATACATTGAACTGAATGAGGGACTTCCCTGGTGGTCCAGTGGTTGAGACTTCGCCTTCCAATGCAGGGGGTGAGGGTTCGACCCCTGGTTGGGGAACTAGGGTCCCACATGCCTTGCAGCCAAAGGGCCAAGACATAAAACAGAAGCAATATTGTAACAAATTCAATAAAGACTTAAAAAAAAATTGTCCACATTAAAAAAAAAACTTTAAAAAATAAATTAATTAGGGGGCTTCCCTGGTGGCGCAGTGGTTGAGAATCTGCCTGCCAATGCAGGGGACACGGGTTCGAGCCCTGGTCTGGGAAGATCCCACATGCCGCGGAGCAACTAGGCCCGTGAGCCACAATTACTGAGCCTGCGCATCTGGAGCCTGTGCTCCACAACAAGAGAGGCCACGATAGTGAGAGGCCCGCGCACCGCGATGAAGAGTGGTCCCTACTTGCCGCAACTAGAGAAAGCCCTCGCACAGAAACAAAGACCCAATGCAGCCATAAATAAATAAATAAACAAAAAAAATTTTAAGAAAATAAATTAATTAAATAAAATAAATAAAAATACATTGAACTGAATGAAAATGAAAATAGAATACAAACTACTACACATAAAATAGATAAGCAACAAGGATATACTGTATAACGGAATTATATTCAATATCTTATAATAACCTATAATGCAATATAATCTGAAAAAATATATAACTGAATCACTCTGCCATACACCTGAAACTAACACAATATTGTAAATCAACTATACTTTAATTTTTTAAAAATGGAAATACTTAGGTATAAATAAAAGATGTATAGGGGCTTCCCTGGTGGCGCAGTGGTTAAGAATCCGCCTGCCAGGGACTTCCCTGGTGGCGCATTGGTTGGGAGTCTGCCTGCCAGTGCGGGGGACGCGGGTTCGAGCCCTGGCCCGGGAGGATCCCACATGCTGCGGAGCAGGTAAGCCCCTGTGCCACAACTGCTGAGCAATCCCCGCTCTCCAAGACTAGAGAAGGCCCGCACACAGCAACGAAGACCCAGTGCAGCCAAAAATAAATAAATAAAAATAAATGTATAAAAAAAAAAAAAAAAAGAATCCGCCTGCCAATGCAGGGGACATGGGTTCGATCCCTGGTCCGGGAAGATCCCACGTGCCGCGGAGCAACTAAGCCCGTGTGCCACAACTACTGAGCCTGTGTTCAGAGCCCGCGAGCCACAACTACTGAGCCCATGAGCCACAACTACTGAAGCCCGTGCGCCTAGAGCCCGCACTCTGCAACAAGACAAGCCACCGCAATGAGAAGCCCACACACAGCAACGAAGACCCAATGCAGCCAAAACTAAATAAATTAATTTAAAACTAATAATAAATAAAATGTATGTGGAAAGGCAAAGGAACTACAATAGCTAAAACAATTTTGAAAAAGAATAATAAAGTGGGAGGAATCACTCTACCTGATTACAAACCTTATTATATCGCTCAAACTTTGTGATGTCGAGGGATGGACACATGGATCAATGGGACAGAATTGAGGACCCAGAAGTAGCTCCACACAATTACGTCCGTCTGATTTTTGAAAAAGTTGAAAAAGCAATTCAGTGCAGAAAGGATAGTTTTTTTCAACAAATGGTGCTGGAGCAATTGGATATCTATAGGCAAAACATATAATAAATAAAAAATAAAGAACATCAATCGAAACCTCACATCTTCTGTAAAAATTAATTCAAAATGAACCAAATTTAAATGTAAAACATAAAATTATAGGGTTTGGGGGTCTTTTTGGCCACGGTGCGCAGCATGTGGGATATTAGTTCCCCAACCAGGGATGGAACCTGTGTCCCCTGCTGTGGAAGCATGGAGTCTTAACCACTGGACCACCAGGAAGTCCCTAAAATATAAATTTATAAGACTTTTAGAAGATAGGAGAAAATTCGGCGAACTAGGAGTTGACGAGTTCTTAGACATGACACTAAAAGTATGTTCCATAAAAGAAAAAATTGATAATGTGGACTTAATGTTAAAATCTTTTGCTTTGCAAAAAACCCTGTTAATGGGCTGCAAAAACTAATTACGGACTAGGAGAAAATATTTGAAAATCATATATCTGAAAAAGGATTCATATCTAGATTACATAGAGAACTCTCAAAACTCAACAGTAAACAAATGGACAATTCAATTTAAACACGAACAAAGAGGGACTTCCCTGGTGGTCCAAATAAGGTTTAAAATTAAAATTAAAATTATTCATTCCAAATAAGGTTTAAAATTCAAAAATAAAGAACCCCACATGACAGATGTTGAGTTTCTTACCACCTCCAACCTCAGGCTTCTCAACCTAAAATGAAGATAATAAAGTGTGAGACCAAAGGTGTTACCCACCAGAGTTCTTGGCCTCCTTAACCAGTAGAAATTGACCAGAGGGCAGACAAGAAATTCAGGCCAGGCTTTATTGGGGCCGCTGATGCAGCAGCGGGGAGGGAGAACAAACAACAGGTTCCTTTGTTTGCCAGCTCCCTGAGAGGGGGCGGGCTTGTTCCTTACATGGGGTGAAGGTAGGGGTGTGTCCAGGGGTCGGGTCAGAGGGGTGGCTTAGGTGGTCTGCCCACCCCTTAGGTGGTGTTGAGTGCAGGGGGCATGTGCAGTACCCTGCTTTTGCTCCCGGCTCTTCAAAAGTGGCTGTAGGGTTTTTTGGTCTCTTTGTATCTTTTGTCCAGAATTTACCCCAACTGTGCATGCACTCAGTTATGTTTAGTCCCATATAGTTTCCTTGTATTTTGCTGCTGGAGGACAGGTGTGTCCAGGTGCAAGCACTGCAGCAAAGGGTCCCAGGTCCCTGCCTGTCTCAAAGGCAGTTGTGAAGAACCACGTAAGCTGTGATCAGTAAACTGTAGCTGTTGCTTTGATTGCTGTTGGTGGGGTGATTATTGCAAGAATACGAAGTTGCATAAGCGGGCTTTCCTCTGATGAGGGGCAGAAAAGAAAACATGTTTTCCCGGTAACTACAGAGGTTTCCTGTAGTTATAAGAACTTCTCCTTAGTGATGTGCTTTGTATGATGCTGCTTGGAACTGGGGGGTGATGACTTGAGCCCCTCCCCAGTGGTGTGCACATGTCAGACCACCCCTTCCTCCCAGAAACCTCCTGCCCAGCTCCATGTTTTGCCGAGGTTACTAAATGGCCAGAAGAACAGGGATCTGATAACAGAAGAGAGCTGTTGCTGCGTCAGCCAGAGACACAGACACACGTTCT